>NW_026280444.1:0-3421 GCF_023373465.1 Oncorhynchus keta
ACCCAAACATGGTGCTGTCGTCACAATACTTGAAAATATAGGGGTTTCACTCTGTGTTCTGTTGTATTAGATTTGACACAAGACTGAAGTTTTTCAATTTAGACCATAAAGTGTATGTCTTTGCTGTGTTGTCTCGCAGTATTACTTAACAGCCTTAATGCAAACAGAATGAATGATTTGGAGTTGTTTTTTTTAGCACAGACTCCCTTCTTTTCACTTTGTCATACAGGCCAGCAATGTGGAGAGGATGCAATGTTGTTAATCGTCTCTATTTTCAAGTATTGTGGTTGTAGCATCATGTTATAGATCATGATCACTTATGTTAGCAAAATAACTTATGTTCCCAGGGCACATGAGCGGAGAAACTTGTTAAACATGAAATACAGCAACATTTCTGACATTACCCCATCCTGCCCTACCTTGGATGATGGGTTTATAAGGACCTGTCTCCCAGCCCAGATACCAATGAGGCTAGGAAACACTGTCACCAACGATAAATCCACTATAATTGAGAATTTCAATAAGCATTTTTCAACGGCTGGCAATGCCTTCCACCTAGCTACCCCAACTGCCCTGCACTCCCCACAGCAACTCGCCCAAGCCTCCCCCATTTCTCCTTCACCAAAATCCAGATAGCTGATGTTCTGAAAGAGATGCAAAATCTGGAACCCTACAAATCAGCCGGGATAGACAATCAGGACCCTCTCTTTCTAAAATTATCTGCCGAAATTGTTACAACATCTATTACTAACCTGTTCAACCTCTCTTTCGTATCGTCTGAGATTCCCAAAGATTGGAAAGCTCGCGTGGTCATCCCCCTCTTCAAAGGGGGAGACACTCTACACCCTAACTGCTACAGATCTATATATATCCTACCCTGCCTTTCAAAGTCTTCGAAAGTCAAGTTAACAAACAGATTACCGACCATTTAGAATCCCACCGTACCTTCTTCGCTATGCAATCTGATTTCAGTGCTGGTCATGGGTGCACCTCAGCCACGCTCAAGGTCCTAAACGATATCATAACCGCAATCGATAAGAGACATTACTGTGCAGCCGTATTCATCGACCTCGCCAAGGATTTCGACTCAGACGAGCTTCAATGCCATGCAACTCTCCTTCCGCGGCCTCCAACTGCTCTTAAATGCAAGTAAAACTAAATGCATGCTTTTCAACCTATCACTGCATGCACCTGCCCACCCGTCCAGCATCATTACTCTGGATGGTTCTGACTTAGAATATGTGGACAATTACAAATACCTAAGTCTCTGGCTTGACTGTAACCTCTCCTTCCAGACTCACATTAAGCATCTCCAATCCAAAATGAATCTGGAATCGGCTTCCTATTTTGCAACAAAGCATCCTTCACTCATGCTGCCAAAAATACCCTCGTAAAACTGACCATCCTACCGATCCTCGACTTCGGCGATGTCATTTATAAAATAGCCTCCAACACCCTACTCAACAAATTGGATGCAGTCTATCACAGTGCCATCTGTTTTTTCACCAATGCCCCATACACTACCCACCACTGCAACCTGTATACTCTCGTTGGCTGGTCATCTCTTCATACTCGCCGCCAAACCCACTGGCTCCAGGTCATCTACAAGTCGCTGCTAGGTAAAGCCCCACCTTATCTCAGGTCACTGGTCACCATAGCAGCACCCACCCGTAGCACGCGCTCCAGCAGGTATATCTCACTGGACACCCCTAAACCTAATTCCTCCTTTGGTGATATAAAACATCAAATAAAAAATGTATTTTCAGATTTAGATATTTGACTTGGTGATGTCCCCCTTTATTGTAGTTATAAAAGATAATTGTCATACAACATTAAGAAATGCATCTGTAAGTGTTAGTGTTTGAGTCTGATGGTAGGAACAGTAAACAATCTCCTCTCACCTGTGCTGACACTTCCTAGTCAGCTACATGTGACCCCTAAGCCCATGTGAGAGTGTCCCTCTCATTTTCACTTTCAATTTAGCTGAAATGAAGAGACGATAAGTTTTCTTTTCTTGTAACATATTTGGGAATGACAAAGTCACAGATTTGGGATCAGAGCCAAATTGACAGCAGAAAATGTACTTCATTTTCACTTTTAATTTTACTCAAACCATAAGTGATCAGAAATATTTGTATTATTCTTGAAGGTTAATGCAGCATAGTTTTTGTTTATTTTTCTTGATGAGGAAATGCACAGTAAAACTAAAAATAAGTATAATGTAATGAATTCAGGAGAGAAACTGCACTGAACTCAAACCCACACATTCATTTGGAGTGCAGCAGATATATAGTAACTAGTGAATGGTCTTTACATTTAGATGCCTTAAAATTCTATCTAAAAAGGAATACATTGGAATTTTCCCATCCCAATCTACACAACCTACTACACATTTTCAAAGTGGAATATTTTAAAAAAGAATAATCAACAACAACAAAAAATACTTGGTTAAGCACCATTTACTTGGTTAAGCACCATTTACTTGGTTAAGCACCATTTACTTGGTTAAGCACCATTTACTTGGTTAAGCACCATTTACTTGGTTAAGCACCATTTACTTGGTTAAGCACCATTTACTTGGTTAAAGCACTATTTGCAGCCATTAAAGATGTGAATCATTTTGAATAATATTCTACCAAGCTCAGTAAAGTTGGTTGAAAATCTTTGATGGACAGCAACATACAAACCTTGTCTCTGATTTTCAAGCAAATCTAATTCAGGACACGGAGTGGAGCGAACAGAAACACTCAACACCTCTTGGAAAGGCATTCAGTTGTTTCTTTGGAATTAGATTGTGTGCAATTATTGTCCCGCTAAAGAAATGCAACTCTATCCCAGGGTTAGGTTATCAAGGAGACAGAGGCGGGTTTTCCTTTATCTTTTTACCTGGGCATTGCTCCTTTCATATTTCCTTTTATCCTGACAAACTTTCCAGTCCCTGCCGATGACAAGCATACCCAAACATGGTGCTGTCGTCACAATACTTGAAAATATAGGGGGTTTCACTCTGTGTTCTGTTGTATTAGATTTGACACAAGACTGAAGTTTTTCAATTTAGACCATAAAGTGTATGTCTTTGCTGTGTTGTCTCGCAGTATTACTTAACAGCCTTAATGCAAACAGAATGAATGATTTGGAGTTGTTTTTTTTAGCACAGACTCCCTTCTTTTCACTTTGTCATACAGGCCAGCAATGTGGAGAGGATGCAATGTTGTTAATCGTCTCTATTTTCAAGTATTGTGGTTGTAGCATCATGTTATAGATCATGATCACTTATGTTAGCAAAATAACTTATGTTCCCAGGGCACATGAGCGGAGAAACTTGTTAAACATGAAATACAGCAACATTTCTGACATTACCCCATCCTGCCCTACCTTGGATGATGGGTTTATAAGGACCTGTCTCCCAGCCCAGATACCA
>NW_026280445.1:0-65000 GCF_023373465.1 Oncorhynchus keta
CAGTACTATACAGGGTTGTCCTCTCAGTACTATAGGGTTGTCCTCTGTCCAGGGTTGTCCTCAGTACTATACAGGGTTGTCCTCTCAGTACTATACAGGGTTTCCACTAGTACTATACAGTATTGTCCTCTCAGTACTATATGTCCACTCAGTACTATACAGGGCTGTCCTCTCAGTACTATATGTCCACTCAGTACTATACAGGGCTGTCCTCTCAGTACTATATTCCACTCAGTACTATACAGGGTTGTCCTCTCAGTACTATACAGGGTTGTCCTCTCCACTAGTACTATACAGGGCTGTCCTCTCAGTACTATATTCCACTCAGTACTATACAGGGTTGTCCTCTCAGTACTATACAGGGTTGTCCTCTCAGTACTATACAGGGTTGTCCTCTCAGTACTATACAGGGTTGTCCTCTCAGTACTATATTCCACTAGTACTATACAGTATTGTCCTCTCAGTACTATACATGTCCTCTCAGTACTATACAGGGCAGGGCTGTCCTCTCAGTACTATACAGGTTGTCCTCTCAGTACTATACAGTACTATACAGGGCTGTCCTTGTCCTCTCAGTACTATACAGGGTATTGTCCTCTCAGTACTATACAGTATTGTCCTCTCAGTACTATACAGGGCTGTCCTCTCAGTACTATAGGGTTGTCCTCTCAGTACTATACAGGATGTCCTCTCAGTACTATACAGGGTTGTCCTCTCAGTACTATACAGGGTTGTCCTCTCAGTACTATATTCCACTCAGTACTATACGGGGTTGTCCTCTCAGTACTATATGTCCACTCAGTACTATACAGGGTTGTCCTCTCAGTACTATATTCCACTAGTACTATACGGGTCCTCTCAGTTGTCCTCTCAGTACTATACAGGGTTGTCCTCTCAGTACTATACAGGGTTGTCCTCTCAGTACTATATTCCACTCAGTACTATACAGGGTTGTCCTCTCAGTACTATATTCCACTAGTACTATACAGGGTTGTCCTCTCAGTACTATATCCTCTCAGTACACAGTATTGTCCTCTCAGTACTATACAGGGTTGTCCTCTCAGTACTATATTACTAGTACTATACAGTATTGTCCTCTCAGTACTATAGTATTGTCCTCTCAGTACTATACAGGGGTTGTCCTCTCAGTACTATATATTGTCCACTAGTACTATACAGGGTTGTCCTCTCAGTACTATATACAGTACTATTGTCCTCTCAGTACTATACAGTATGTCCACTCAGTACTATACAGTATTGTCCTCTCAGTACTAGTACTATACAGTTGTCCTCTCAGTACTATATTCCACTAGTACTATACAGGGTTGTCCTCTCAGTACTATATTTCCACAGTACTATACAGGGTTGTCCTCTCAGTACTAGTACTATACATGTCCTCTCAGTACTATACAGGGTTGTCCTCTCAGTACTATACACAGTACTATACAGGGTTGTCCTCTCAGTACTATATTCCACTAGTACTATACAGGGTATTGTCCTCTCAGTACTATACAGGGTTGTCCTCTCAGTACTATATTCCACTAGTACTATACAGGGTTGTCCTCTCAGTACTATACACTGTCCTCTCAGTACTATACAGTACTTGTCCTCTCAGTACTATACAGGGTTGTCCTCTCAGTACTATACAGGGTTGTCCTCTCAGTACTATACAGTACTTGTCCTCCTCAGTACTATATTCCACTAGTACTATACAGGGTTGTCCTCTCAGTACTATATGTCCACTAGTACTATACAGGGTTGTCCTCTCAGTACTATACAGGGTTGTCCTCTCAGTACTATACAGGGTTGTCCTCTCAGTACTATACAGGGTTGTCCTCTCAGTACTATATTCCACTAGTACTATACAGTATTGTCCTATTCCACAGTACTATACAGGGTTGTCCTCTCAGTACTATACAGGGTTGTCCTCTCAGTACTATACAGTATTGTCCTCTCAGTACTATACAGGGTTGTCCTCTCAGTACTATATTCCACAGGGTTGTCCTCTCAGTACTATACAGGGTTGTCCTCTCAGTACTATATTACAGTATTGTCCTCTCAGTACTATACAGGGTTGTCCTCTCTCTCAGTACTATACAGTATTGTCCTCTCAGTACTATACAGGGTTGTCCTCTCAGTACTATACAGTATTGTCCTCTCAGTACTATACAGGGTTGTCCTCTCAGTACTATACAGGGTTGTCCACTCAGTACTATACAGTATTGTCCTCTCAGTACTATACAGGGTTGTCCTCTCAGTACTATACAGGGTTGTCCTCTCAGTACTATACAGTATTGTCCTCTCAGTACTATACAGGGTTGTCCTCTCAGTACTATACAGGGTTGTCCTCTCAGTACTATACAGTATTGTCCTCTCAGTACTATACAGGGTTGTCCTCTCAGTACTATACAGGTTGTCCTCTCAGTACTATACAGGTTGTCCTTCAGTCCTCTCAGTACTATACAGGGTTGTCCTCTCAGTACTATACAGGGTTGTCCTCTCAGTACTATACAGTATTGTCCTCTCAGTACTATACAGTATTGTCCTCTCAGTACTATACAGGGTTGTCCTCTCAGTACTATACAGGGTTGTCCTCTCAGTACTATACAGTATTGTCCTCTCAGTACTATACAGGGTTGTCCTCTCAGTACTATACAGGGTTGTCCTCTCAGTACTATACAGGGTTGTCCTCTCAGTACTATACAGTATTGTCCTCTCAGTACTATACAGGGTTGTCCTCTCAGTACTATACAGGGTTGTCCTCTCAGTACTATACAGTATTGTCCTACTATATTCCACAGTACTATACAGTATTGTCCTCTCAGTACTATACAGGGTTGTCCTCTCAGTACTATACAGGGTTGTCCTATTGTCCTCTCAGTACTATACAGGGTTGTCCTCCTCAGTACTATACAGGGTTGTCCTCTCAGTACTATACAGGGTTGTCCTCTCAGTACTATACAGTATTGTCCTCTCAGTACTATACAGGGTTGTCCACTCAGTACTATACAGTATTGTCCTCTCAGTACTATACAGGGTTGTCCTCTCAGTACTATACAGTATTGTCCTCTCAGTACTATACAGTATTGTCCTCTCAGTACTATAGTACTATACAGGGTTGTCCTCTCAGTACTATACAGTATTGTCCTCTCAGTACTATACAGGGTTGTCCTCTCAGTACTATACAGGGTTGTCCTCTCAGTACTATACAGGGTTGTCCTCTCAGTACTATACAGGGTTGTCCTCTCAGTACTATACAGTATTGTCCTCTCAGTACTATACAGTATTGTCCTCTCAGTACTATACAGGGTTGTCCTCTCAGTACTATACACTATTGTCCTCTCAGTACTATCAGGGTTGTCCTCTCAGTACTATACAGGGTTGTCCTCTCAGTACTATACAGGGTTGTCCTCTCAGTACTATACAGGGTTGTCCTCTCAGTACTATACAGGGTTGTCCTCTCAGTACTATACAGGGTTGTCCTCTCAGTACTATACAGGGTTGTCCTCTCAGTACTATACAGTATTGTCCTCTCAGTACTATACAGGGTTGTCCTCTCAGTACTATACAGTATTGTCCTCTCAGTACTAAACAGGGTTGTCCTCTCAGTACTATACAGTATTGTCCTCTCAGTACTATACAGGGTTGTCCTCTCAGTACTATACAGTATTGTCCTCTCAGTACTATACAGGGTTGTCCTCTCAGTACTATACAGTATTGTCCTCTCAGTACTATACAGTATTGTCCTCTCAGTACTATACAGTATTGTCCTCTCAGTACTATACAGGTTGTCCTCTCAGTACTATACAGGGTTGTCCTCTCAGTACTATACAGTATTGTCCTCTCAGTACTATACAGGGTTGTCCTCTCAGTACTATACAGTATTGTCCTCTCAGTACTATACAGGTTGTCCTCTCAGTACTATACAGTATTGTCCTCTCAGTACTATACAGGGTTGTCCTCTCAGTACTATACAGTATTGTCCTCTCAGTACTATACAGTATTGTCCTCTCAGTACTATACAGGGTTGTCCTCTCAGTACTATACAGTATTGTCCTCTCAGTACTATACAGTATTGTCCTCTCAGTACTATACAGTATTGTCCTCTCAGTACTATACAGTATTGTCCTCTCAGTACTATACAGGGTTGTCCTCTCAGTACTATACAGGGTTGTCCTCTCAGTACTATACAGGGTTGTCCTCTCAGTACTATACAGTATTGTCTCAGTACTATACAGTATTGTCCTCAGTACTATACAGGGTTGTCCTCTCAGTACTATACAGGGTTGTCCTCTCAGTACTATACAGGGTTGTCCTCTCAGTACTATACAGTATTGTCCTCTCAGTACTATACAGGGTTGTCCTCTCAGTACTATACAGGGTTGTCCTCTCAGTACTATACAGGGTTGTCCTCTCAGTACTATACAGGGTTGTCCTCTCAGTACTATACAGGGTTGTCCTCTCAGTACTATACAGGGTTGTCCTCTCAGTACTATACAGGGTTGTCCTCTCAGTACTATACAGGGTTGTCCTCTCAGTACTATACAGGGTTGTCCTCTCAGTACTATACAGGGTTGTCCTCTCAGTACTATACAGGGTTGTCCTCTCAGTACTATACAGGGTTGTCCTCTCAGTACTATACAGGGTTGTCCTCTCAGTACTATACAGGGTTGTCCTCAGTCTCAGTACTATACAGGGTTGTCCTCTCAGTACTATACAGGGTTGTCCTCTCAGTACTATACAGGGTTGTCCTCTCAGTACTATACAGGGTTGTCCTCTCAGTACTATACAGGGTTGTCCTCTCAGTACTATACAGGGTTGTCCTCTCAGTACTATACAGGGTTGTCCTCTCAGTACTATACAGGGTTGTCCTCTCAGTACTATACAGGGTTGTCCTCTCAGTACTATAGTATTGTCCTCTCAGTACTATACAGTTGTCCTCTCAGTACTATACAGTATTGTCCTCTCAGTACTATACAGGGTTGTCCTCTCAGTACTATACAGGGTTGTCCTCTCAGTACTATACAGGGTTGTCCTCTCAGTACTATACAGGGTTGTCCTCTCAGTACTATACAGGGTTGTCCTCTCAGTACTATACAGGGTTGTCCTCTCAGTACTATACAGGGTTGTCCTCTCAGTACTATACAGTATTGTCCTCTCAGTACTATACAGGGTTGTCCTCTCAGTACTATACAGTATTACTCAGTACTATACAGGGTTGTCCTCTCAGTACTATACAGGGTTGTCCTCTCAGTACTATACAGGGTTGTCCTCTCAGTACTATACAGGGTTGTCCTCTCAGTACTATACAGGGTTGTCCTCTCAGTACTATACAGGGTTGTCCTCTCAGTACTATACAGGGTTGTCCTCTCAGTACTATACAGGGTTGTCCTCTCAGTACTATACAGTATTGTCCTCTCAGTACTATACAGGGTTGTCCTCTCAGTACTATACAGGGTTGTCCTCTCAGTACTATACAGGGTTGTCCTCTCAGTACTATACAGGGTTGTCCTCTCAGTACTATACAGTATTGTCCTCTCAGTACTATACAGTATTGTCCTCTCAGTACTATACAGGGTTGTCCTCTCAGTACTATACAGTATTGTCCTCTCAGTACTATACAGTGTTGTCCTCTCAGTACTATACAGGGTTGTCCTCTCAGTACTATACAGGGTTGTACTATACAGGGGGTCCTCTCAGTACTATACAGGGTTGTCCTCTCAGTACTATACAGGGTTGTCCTCTCAGTACTATACAGGGTTGTCCTCTCAGTACTATACAGGGTTGTCCTCTCAGTACTATACAGGGTTGTCCTCTCAGTACTATACAGGGTTGTCCTCTCAGTACTATACAGGGTTGTCCTCTCAGTACTATACAGGGTTGTCCTCTCAGTACTATACAGGGTTGTCCTCTCAGTACTATACAGGGTTGTCCTCTCAGTACTATACAGGGTTGTCCTCTCAGTACTATACAGGGTTGTCCTCTCAGTACTATACAGTACTATTGTCCTCTCAGTACTATACAGGGTTGTCCTCTCAGTACTATACAGTATTGTCCTCTCAGTACTATACAGGGTTGTCCTCTCAGTACTATACAGTATTGTCCTCTCAGTACTATACAGGGTTGTCCTCTCAGTACTATACAGGGTTGTCCTCTCAGTACTATACAGGGTTGTCCTCTCAGTACTATACAGGGTTGTCCTCTCAGTACTATACAGGGTTGTCCTCTCAGTACTATACAGGGTTGTCCTCTCAGTACTATACAGGGTTGTCCTCTCAGTACTATACAGTATTGTCCTCTCAGTACTATACAGGGTATTGTCCTCTCAGTACTATACAGGGTTGTCCTCTCAGTACTATACAGGGTTGTCCTCTCAGTACTATACAGGGTTGTCCTCTCAGTACTATACAGTATTGTCCTCTCAGTACTATACAGGGTTGTCCTCTCAGTACTATACAGGGTTGTCCTCTCAGTACTATACAGGGTTGTCCTCTCAGTACTATACAGGGTTGTCCTCTCAGTACTATACAGGGTTGTCCTCTCAGTACTATACAGGGTTGTCCTCTCAGTACTATACAGTATTGTCCTCTCAGTACTATACAGGGTTGTCCTCTCAGTACTATACAGGGTTGTCCTCTCAGTACTATACAGGGTTGTCCTCTCAGTACTATACAGGGTTGTCCTCTCAGTACTATACAGGGTTGTCCTCTCAGTACTATACAGTATTGTCCTCTCAGTACTATACAGGGTTGTCCTCTCAGTACTATACAGGGTTGTCCTCTCAGTACTATACAGTATTGTCCTCTCAGTACTATACAGTATTGTCCTCTCAGTACTATACAGGGTTGTCCTCTCAGTACTATACAGGGTTGTCCTCTCAGTACTATACAGGGTTGTCCTCTCAGTACTATACAGGGTTGTCCTCTCAGTACTATACAGTATTGTCCTCTCAGTACTATACAGGGTTGTCCTCTCAGTACTATACAGGGTTGTCCTCTCAGTACTATACAGGGTTGTCCTCTCAGTACTATACAGGGTTGTCCTCTCAGTACTATACAGGGTTGTCCTCTCAGTACTATACAGGGTTGTCCTCTCAGTACTATACAGGGTTGTCCTCTCAGTACTATACAGGGTTGTCCTCTCAGTACTATACAGGGTTGTCCTCTCAGTACTATACAGTATTGTCCTCTCAGTACTATACAGGGTTGTCCTCTCAGTACTATACAGGGTTGTCCTCTCAGTACTATACAGGGTTGTCCTCTCAGTACTATACAGGGTTGTCCTCTCAGTACTATACAGGGTTGTCCTCTCAGTACTATACAGGGTTGTCCTCTCAGTACTATACAGGGTTGTCCTCTCAGTACTATACAGGGTTGTCCTCTCAGTACTATACAGGGTTGTCCTCTCAGTACTATACAGGGTTGTCCTCTCAGTACTATACAGGGTTGTCCTCTCAGTACTATACAGGGTTGTCCTCTCAGTACTATACAGGGTTGTCCTCTCAGTACTATACAGGGTTGTCCTCTCAGTACTATACAGGGTTGTCCTCTCAGTACTATACAGGGTTGTCCTCTCAGTACTATACAGGGTTGTCCTCTCAGTACTATACAGGGTTGTCCTCTCAGTACTATACAGGGTTGTCCTCTCAGTACTATACAGGGTTGTCCTCTCAGTACTATACAGGGTTGTCCTCTCAGTACTATACAGGGTTGTCCTCTCAGTACTATACAGGGTTGTCCTCTCAGTACTATACAGGGTTGTCCTCTCAGTACTATACAGGGTTGTCCTCTCAGTACTATACAGGGTTGTCCTCTCAGTACTATACAGGGTTGTCCTCTCAGTACTATACAGGGTTGTCCTCTCAGTACTATACAGGGTTGTCCTCTCAGTACTATACAGGGTTGTCCTCTCAGTACTATACAGGGTTGTCCTCTCAGTACTATACAGGGTTGTCCTCTCAGTACTATACAGGGTTGTCCTCTCAGTACTATACAGGGTTGTCCTCTCAGTACTATACAGGGTTGTCCTCTCAGTACTATACAGGGTTGTCCTCTCAGTACTATACAGGGTTGTCCTCTCAGTACTATACAGGGTTGTCCTCTCAGTACTATACAGGGTTGTCCTCTCAGTACTATACAGGGTTGTCCTCTCAGTACTATACAGGGTTGTCCTCTCAGTACTATACAGGGTTGTCCTCTCAGTACTATACAGGGTTGTCCTCTCAGTACTATACAGGGTTGTCCTCTCAGTACTATACAGGGTTGTCCTCTCAGTACTATACAGGGTTGTCCTCTCAGTACTATACAGGGTTGTCCTCTCAGTACTATACAGGGTTGTCCTCTCAGTACTATACAGGGTTGTCCTCTCAGTACTATACAGTATTGTCTGTACTCAGGGTACTATACAGGTTGTCCTCTCAGTACTATACAGGGTTGTCCCTCAGTACTATACACGTCCTTCAGAAACAGGGTTGTCTCTCAGTACTACCCTGAACAGGGTTGTCCTCTCTGAACCTGTACTATACAGGAGACTTGTCCTCTCAGTACTAGACATGGCTCTGTCCTCTGACCAGGGAACCTGTCTCTCAGTAATACAGCTGAGACTGGATGGCTCTGTTCCAGTACTGACCCTGAACCTATCTCTAATACAGTTGAGACTCTCAGTATGGCTCTGTCATAGCTGAGACTGGATGGCTCTGTTCCAGTACTACCCTGAACCTGTCCTCTAATAGTAGCTGAGACTGGATGGCTCTGTTCCTGTCTGACCCTGAACCTGTCTCTAATACAGCTGAGACTGGATGGCTCTGTTCCTGTCTGACCCTGAACCTGTCTCTAGTACAGCTGAGACTGGATGGCTCTGTTCCTGTCTGACCCTGAGCCTGTCTCTACTATAGCTGAGACTGCATGGCTCTGTTCCTGTCAGACCCTGAGCCTGGATGGCTCTGTTCCTGTCTGACCCTGAACCTGTCTCTAATACAGCTGAGACTGGATGGCTCTGTTCCTCTCTGACCCTGAGCCTGTCTCTAATACAGCTGAGACTGGATGGCTCTGTTCCTGTCTGACCCTGAGACTGGATGGCTCTGTCCTCTCTGACCCTCAACCTACTACAGCTGAGACTGGATGGCTCTGTTCCTGTCTGACCCTGAGCCTGTCTCTAATACAGCTGAGACTGGATGGCTCTGTTCCTGTCTGACCCTGAACCTGTCTCTAATACAGCTGAGACTGGATGGCTCTGGTCCTGTCTGACCCTGAGCCTGTCTCTAATACAGCTGAGACTGGATGGCTCTGTTCCTGTCTGACCCTGAACCTGTCTCTAATACAGCTGAGACTGGATGGCTCTGTTCCTGTCTGACCCTGAGCCTGTCTCTAATACAGCTGAGACTGGATGGCTCTGTTCCTGTCTGACCCTG
The DNA here is from genome assembly GCF_023373465.1 of Oncorhynchus keta. NCBI lineage: Eukaryota > Metazoa > Chordata > Actinopteri > Salmoniformes > Salmonidae > Oncorhynchus > Oncorhynchus keta. The sequence goes on from NW_026280445.1 coordinate 9,410, forward strand.
AACCTGTCTCTAATACAGCTGAGACTGGATGGCTCTGTTCCTGTCTGACCCTGAGACTGGATGGCTCTGTTCCTGTCTGACCCTGAGCCTGTCTCTAATACAGCTGAGACTGGATGGCTCTGTTCCTGTCTGACCCTGAACCTCTCTAATACAGCTGAGACTGGATGGCTCTGTTCCTGTCTGACCCTGAGACTGGATGGCTCTGTTCCTGTCTGACCCTGAGCCTGTCTCTAATACAGCTGAGACTGGATGGCTCTGTTCCTGTCTGACCCTGAGCCTGTCTCTAATACAGCTGAGACTGGATGGCTCTGTTCCTGTCTGACCCTGAGCCTGTCTCTAATACAGCTGAGACTGGATGGCTCTGTTCCTGTCTGACCCTGAGCCTGTCTCTAATACAGCTGAGACTGGATGGCTCTGTTCCTGTCTGACCCTGAGACTGGATGGCTCTGTTCCTGTCTGACCCTGAGCCTGTCTCTAATACAGCTGAGACTGGATGGCTCTGTTCCTGTCTGACCCTGAGCCTGTCTCTAATACAGCTGAGACTGGATGGCTCTGTTCCTGTCTGACCCTGAGCCTGTCTCTAATACAGCTGAGACTGGATGGCTCTGTTCCTGTCTGACCCTGAGCCTGTCTCTAATACAGCTGAGACTGGATGGCTCTGTTCCTGTCTGACCCTGAGACTGGATGGCTCTGTTCCTGTCTGACCCTGAGACTGGATGGCTCTGTTCCTGTCTGACCCTGAGCCTGTCTCTAATACAGCTGAGACTGGATGGCTCTGTTCCTGTCTGACCCTGAGCCTGGATGGCTCTGTTCCTGTCTGACCCTGAGACTGGATGGCTCTGTTCCTGTCTGACCCTGAGACTGGATGGCTCTGGTCCTGTCTGACCCTGAGACTGGATGGCTCTGTTCCTGTCTGACCCTGAACCTGTCTCTAATATAGCTGAGACTGGATGGCTCTGTTCCTGTCTGACCCTGAGCCTGTCTCTAATACAGCTGAGACTGGATGGCTCTGTTCCTGTCTGACCCTGAGCCTGTCTCTAATACAGCTGAGACTGGATGGCTCTGTTCCTGTCTGACCCTGAGCCTGTCTCTAATACAGCTGAGACTGGATGGCTCTGTTCCTGTCTGACCCTGAGCCTGTCTCTAATACAGCTGAGACTGGATGGCTCTGTTCCTGTCTGACCCTGAGCCTGTCTCTAATACAGCTGAGACTAGATGGCTCTGTTCCTGTCTGACCCTGTCTCTAATACAGCTGAGACTGGATGGCTCTGTTCCTGTCTGACCCTGAGACTGGATGGCTCTGTTCCTGTCTGACCCTGAGCCTGTCTCTAATATAGCTGAGCCTGGATGGCTCTGTTCCTGTCTGACCCTGAGCCTGTCTCTAATACAGCTGAGACTGGATGGCTCTGTTCCTGTCTGACCCTGAGCCTGTCTCTAATACAGCTGAGACTGGATGGCTCTGTTCCTGTCTGACCCTGAGCCTGTCTCTAATACAGCTGAGACTGGATGGTTCTGTTCCTGTCTGACCCTGAGACTGGATGGCTCTGTTCCTGTCTGACCCTGAGACTGGATGGCTCTGTTCCTGTCTGACCCTGAGCCTGTCTCTAATACAGCTGAGACTGGATGGCTGTGTTCCTGTCTGACCCTGAGCCTGGATGGCTCTGTTCCTGTCTGACCCTGAGACTGGATGGCTCTGTTCCTGTCTGACCCTGAGACTGGATGGCTCTGGTCCTGTCTGACCCTGAGCCTGGATGGCTCTGGTCCTGTCTGACCCTGAGCCTGTCTCTAATACAGCTGAGACTGGATGGCTCTGTTCCTGTCTGACCCTGAGCCTGTCTCTAATACAGCTGAGACTGGATGGCTCTGGTCCTGTCTGACCCTGAGCCTGTCTCTAATACAGCTGAGACTGGATGGCTCTGTTCCTGTCTGACCCTGAGCCTGTCTCTAATACAGCTGAGACTGGATGGCTCTGTTCCTGTCTGACCCTGAGCCTGTCTCTAATACAGCTGAGACTGGATGGCTCTGTTCCTGTCTGACCCTGAGACTGGATGGCTCTGTTCCTGTCTGACCCTGAACCTGTCTCTAATACAGCTGAGACTGGATGGCTCTGTTCCTGTCTGACCCTGAGCCTGTCTCTAATACAGCTGAGACTGGATGGCTCTGTTCCTGTCTGACCCTGAGCCTGTCTCTAATACAGCTGAGACTGGATGGCTCTGTTCCTGTCTGACCCTGAGACTGGATGGCTCTGTTCCTGTCTGACCCTGAGCCTGTCTCTAATACAGCTGAGCCTGGATGGCTCTGTTCCTGTCTGACCCTGAACCTGTCTCTAATATAGCTGAGCCTGGATGGCTCTGTTCCTGTCTGACCCTGAGCCTGTCTCTAATACAGCTGAGACTGGATGGCTCTGTTCCTGTCTGACCCTGAGCCTGTCTCTAATACAGCTGAAACTGGATGGCTCTGTTCCTGTCTGACCCTGAGCCTGTCTCTAATACAGCCGAGACTGGATGGCTCTGTTCCTGTCTGACCCTGAGACTGGATGGCTCTGGTCCTGTCTGACCCTGAGACTGGATGGCTCTGGTCCTGTCTGACCCTGAGACTGGATGGCTCTGGTCCTGTCTGACCCTGAACCTGTCTCTAATACAGCTGAGACTGGATGGCTCTGTTCCTGTCTGACCCTGAACCTGTCTCTAATACAGCTGAGACTGGATGGCTCTGACCCTGTCTGACCCTGAGCCTGTCTCTAATACAGCTGAGACTGGATGGCTCTGTTCCTGTCTGACCCTGAGCCTGTCTCTAATACAGCTGAGACTGGATGGCTCTGTTCCTGTCTGACCCAGCCTGTCTCTAATACAGCTGAGACTGGATGGCTCTGTTCCTGTCTGACCCTGAGACTGGATGGCTCTGTTCCTGTCTGACCCTGAACCTGTCTCTAATACAGCTGAGACTGGATGGCTCTGTTCCTGTCTGACCCTGAGCCTGTCTCTACAGAGCAGAACAGCTGAGACTGGATGGCTCTGTTCCTGTCTGACCCTGAGCCTGTCTCTACATACAGCTGAGACTGGATGGCTCTGTTCCTGTCTGACCCTGAGACTGGATGGCTCTGTTCCTGTCTGACCCTGAGCCTGTCTCTAATACAGCTGAGCCTGGATGGCTCTGTTCCTGTCTGACCCTGAACCTGTCTCTAATACCAGCTGAGACTGGATGGCTCTGTTCCTGTTGACCCAGAGCCTGTCTCTACCATACAGCTGAGACTGGATGGCTCTGTTCCTGTCTGACCCTGAGCCTGTCTACAATACCAGCCACCAGGTCAGAGACTGGATGGCTCTGTTCCTGTCTGACCCTGAGCCTGTCTCTAATACAGCCGAGACTGGATGGCTCTGTTCCTGTCTGACCCTGAGACTGGATGGCTCTGGTCCTGTCTGACCCTGAGACTGGATGGCTCTGGTCCTGTCTGACCCTGAGACTGGATGGCTCTGTTCTGTTGAGTCAACAGTACCACTGTCCAGGGGCCAGTATTGAGCGAGGTAGTGAGCTCTATAGACTACAGGGAGCCATTTGGGACACATCATAGTGTATAAAGAACTTCTGTCTCACCATCATCCTCCTGGGGTTCTGGTACTGGAGACCGAAGTAGTCTCTTTCAGCCAGGTTCAGATGGACACACACCAGGTCAAACAGAGCCTTGGCTGGGGCTCGTTGCTGTGGAGAGAGCAGGACACACACCAGGTTACAGAGCAGAACACACACCAGGTTACAGAACACACACCAGGTTACAGAGCAGAACACACACCAGGTTACAGAGCAGAACACACACCAGGTTACAGAGCAGAACACACACCAGGTTACAGAGCAGAACACACACCAGGTTACAGAGCAGAACACACACCAGGTTACAGAGCAGAACACACACCAGGTTACAGAGCAGAACACACACCAGGTTACAGAGCAGAACACACACCAGGTTACAGAGCAGAACACACACCAGGTTACAGGTTACAGAGGTTACAGAACACACACCAGGTTACAGAGCAGAACACACACCAGGTTACAGAGCAGACACACACACCAGGTTACAGAGCAGAACACACACCAGGTTTACAGAGCAGAGACACACACCAGGTTACAGAGCAGAACACACACCAGGTTACAGAACACACACCAGGTTACAGAGCAGAACTATAGACCTCATTGGTATCAGAGCCTGGGAACTATAGACCTCATTGGTATCAGAGCCTGGGAACTATAGACCTCATTGGTATCAGAGCCTGGGAACTATAGACCTCATTGGTATCAGAGCCTGGGAACTATAGACCTCATTGGTATCAGAGCCTGGGAACTATGGACCTCATTGGTATCAGAGCCTGGGAACTATGGACCTCATTGGTATCAGAGCCTGGGAACTATAGACCTCATTGGTATCAGAGCCTGGGAACTATAGACCTCATTGGTATCAGAGCCTGGGAACTATAGACCTCATTGGTATCAGAGCCTGGGAACTATAGACCTCATTGGTATCAGAGCCTGGGAACTATAGACCTCATTGGTATCAGAGCCTGGGAACTATAGACCTCATTGGTATCAGAGCCTGGGAACTATAGACCTCATTGGTATCAGAGCCTGGGAACTATAGACCTCATTGGTATCAGAGCCTGGGAACTATAGACCTCATTGGTATCAGAGCCTGGGAACTATAGACCTCATTGGTATCAGAGCCTGGGAACTATAGACCTCATTGGTATCAGAGCCTGGGAACTAGATAGTAACCTCATTGGTATCAGAGCCTGGGAACTATAGACCTCATTGGTATCAGAGCCTGGGAACTATAGACCTCATTGGTATCAGAGCCTGGGAACTATAGACCTCATTGGTATCAGAGCCTGGGAACTATAGACCTCATTGGTATCAGAGCCTGGGAACTATAGACCTCATTGGTATCAGAGCCTGGGAACTATAGACCTCATTGGTATCAGAGCCTGGGAACTATAGACCTCATTGGTATCAGAGCCTGGGAACTATAGACCTCATTGGTATCAGAGCCTGGGAACTATAGACCTCATTGGTATCAGAGCCTGGGAACTATAGACCTCATTGGTATCAGAGCCTGGGAACTATAGACCTCATTGGTATCAGACCTCATTGGTATCAGAGCCTGGGAACTATAGACCTCATTGGTATCAGAGCCTGGGAACTATAGACCTCATTGGTATCAGAGCCTGGGAACTATAGACCTCATTGGTATCAGAGCCTGGGAACTATAGACCTCATTGGTATCAGAGCCTGGGAACTATAGACCTCATTGGTATCAGAGCCTGGGAACTATAGACCTCATTGGTATCAGAGCCTGGGAACTATAGACCTCATTGGTATCAGAGCCTGGGAACTATAGACCTCATTGGTATCAGAGCCTGGGAACTATAGACCTAATCTAAAGCATTGGTATCAGAGCCTGGGAACTATAGACCTCATTGGTATCAGAGCCTGGGAACTATAGACCTCATCGGTATCAGAGCCTGGGAACTATAGACCTCATCTAAAGCATTGTGGAACTCCAGCATGTCATTCCTCCCATAGAGACCTCCTGTAAATAGTTCCTGTACTCAGAGCCTGGGATATATCGAAGACCTCATTGGTATCAGAGCCTGGGAACTATAGACCTCATTGGTATCAGAGCCTGGGAACTATAGACCTCATTGGTATCAGAGCCTGGGAACTATGAACCTCATCTAAAGCATTGGTATCAGAGCCTGGGCACTATAGACCTCATTGGTATCAGAGCCTGGGAACTATAGACCTCATTGGTATCAGAGCCTGGGAACTATAGACCTCATTGGTATCAGAGCCTGGGAACTATAGACCTCATTGGTATCAGAGCCTGGGAACTATAGACCTCATTGGTATCAGAGCCTGGGAACTATAGACCTCATTGGTATCAGAGCCTGGGAACTATAGACCTCATTGGTATCAGAGCCTGGGAACTATAGACCTCATTGGTATCAGAGCCTGGGAACTATAGACCTCATTGGTATCAGAGCCTGGGAACTATAGACCTCATTGGTATCAGAGCCTGGGAACTATAGACCTCATTGGTATCAGAGCCTGGGAACTATAGACCTCATTGGTATCAAAGCCTGGGAACTATAGACCTCATTGGTATCAGAGCCTGGGAACTATAGACCTCATTGGTATCAGAGCCTGGGAACTATAGACCTCATTGGTATCAGAGCCTGGGAACTATAGACCTCATTGGTATCAGAGCCTGGGAACTATAGACCTCATTGGTATCAGAGCCTGGGAACTATAGACCTCATTGGTATCAGAGCCTGGGAACTATAGACCTCATTGGTATCAGAGCCTGGGAACTATAGACCTCATTGGTATCAGAGCCTGGGAACTATAGACCTCATTGGTATCAGAGCCTGGGAACTATAGACCTCATTGGTATCAGAGCCTGGGAACTATAGACCTCATTGGTATCAGAGCCTGGGAACTATAGACCTCATTGGTATCAGAGCCTGGGAACTATAGACCTCATTGGTATCAGAGCCTGGGAACTATAGACCTCATTGGTATCAGAGCCTGGGAACTATAGACCTCATTGGTATCAGAGCCTGGGAACTATAGACCTCATTGGTATCAGAGCCTGGGAACTATAGACCTCATTGGTATCAGAGCCTGGGAACTATAGACCTCATTGGTATCAGAGCCTGGGAACTATAGACCTCATTGGTATCAGAGCCTGGGAACTATAGACCTCCTCATTGGTATCAGAGCCTGGGAACTATAGACCTCATTGGTATCAGAGCCTGGGAACTATAGACCTCATTGGTATCAGAGCCTGGGAACTATAGACCTCATTGGTATCAGAGCCTGGGAACTATAGACCTCATTGGTATCAGAGCCTGGGAACTATAGACCTCATTGGTATCAGAGCCTGGGAACTATAGACATTGGTATCAGAGCCTGGGAACTATAGACCTCATTGGTATCAGAGCCTGGGAACTATAGACCTCATTGGTATCAGAGCCTGGGAACTATAGACCTCATTGGTAGCAGAGCCTGGGAACTATAGACCTCATTGGTATCAGAGCCTGGGAACTATAGACCTAATCTAAAGCATTGGTATCAGAGCCTGGGAACTATAGACCTCATTGGTATCAGAGCCTGGGAACTATAGACCTCATTGGTATCAGAGCCTGGGAACTATAGACCTCATCTAAAGCATCAGGTTGCTCCAACATGTCATTCCTCCCATAGAGCTAAATAGTTCCTGTACTCACTGGGAATATCGAAGACCTCATTGGTATCAGAGCCTGGGAACTATAGACCTCATTGGTATCAGAGCCTGGGAACTATAGACCTCATTGGTATCAGAGCCTGGGAACTATGAACATCATCCAAAGCATTGGTATCAGAGCCTGGGAACTATAGACCTCATTGGTATCAGAGCCTGGGAACTATAGACCTCATTGGTATCAGAGCCTGGGAACTATAGACCTCATTGGTATCAGAGCCTGGGAACTATAGACCTCATTGGTATCAGAGCCTGGGAACTATAGACCTCATTGGTATCAGAGCCTGGGAACTATAGACCTCATTGGTATCAGAGCCTGGGAACTATAGACCTCATTGGTATCAGAGCCTGGGAACTATAGACCTCATTGGTATCAAAGCCTGGGAACTATAGACCTCATTGGTATCAAAGCCTGGGAACTATAGACCTCATTGGTATCAGAGCCTGGGAACTATAGACCTCATTGGTATCAGAGCCTGGGAACTATAGACCTCATTGGTATCAGAGCCTGGGAACTATAGACCTCATTGGTATCAGAGCCTGGGAACTATAGACCTCATTGGTATCAGAGCCTGGGAACTATAGACCTCATTGGTATCAGAGCCTGGGAACTATAGACCTCATTGGTATCAGAGCCTGGGAACTATAGACCTCATTGGTATCAGAGCCTGGGAACTATAGACCTCATTGGTATCAGAGCCTGGGAACTATAGACCTCATTGGTATCAGAGCCTGGGAACTATAGACCTCATTGGTATCAGAGCCTGGGAACTATAGACCTCATTGGTATCAGAGCCTGGGAACTATAGACCTCATTGGTATCAGAGCCTGGGAACTATAGACCTCATTGGTATCAGAGCCTGGGAACTATAGACCTCATTGGTATCAGAGCCTGGGAACTATGAACCTCATCCAAAGCATTGGTATCAGAGCCTGGGAACTATAGACCTCATTGGTATCAGAGCCTGGGAACTATAGACCTCATTGGTATCAGAGCCTGGGAACTATAGACCTCATTGGTATCAGAGCCTGGGAACTATAGACCTCATTGGTATCAGAGCCTGGGAACTATAGACCTCATTGGTATCAGAGCCTGGGAACTATAGACCTCATTGGTATCAGAGCCTGGGAACTATAGACCTCATTGGTATCAGAGCCTGGGAACTATGAACCTCATCTAAAGCATTGGTATCAGAGCCTGGGAACTATAGACCTCATTGGTATCAGAGCCTGGGAACTATAGACCTCATTGGTATCAGAGCCTGGGAACTATAGACCTCATTGGTATCAGAGCCTGGGAACTATAGACCTCATTGGTATCAGAGCCTGGGAACTATAGACCTCATTGGTATCAGAGCCTGGGAACTATAGACCTCATTGGTGCTCAGAGCCTGGGAACTATGGACCTCATTGGTATCAGAGCCTGGGAACTATAGACCTCATTGGTATCAGAGCCTGGGAACTATAGACCTCATTGGTATCAGAGCCTGGGAACTATAGACCTCATTGGTATCAGAGCCTGGGAACTATAGACCTCATTGGTATCAGAGCCTGGGAACTATAGACCTCATTGGTATCAGAGCCTGGAACTATAGACCTCATTGGTATCAGAGCCTGGGAACTATAGACCTCATTGGTATCAGAGCCTGGGAACTATAGACCTCATTGGTATCAGAGCCTGGGAACTATAGACCTCATTGGTATCAGAGCCTGGGAACTATAGACCTCATTGGTATCAGAGCCTGGGAACTATAGACCTCATTGGTATCAGAGCCTGGGAACTATAGACCTCATTGGTATCAGAGCCTGGGAACTATAGACCTCATTGGTATCAGAGCCTGGGAACTATAGACCTCATTGGTATCAGAGCCTGGGAACTATAGACCTCATTGGTATCAGAGCCTGGGAACTATAGACCTCTCATTGGTATCAGAGCCTGGGAACTATAGACCTCATTGTATCAGAGCCTGGGAACTATAGACCTCATTGGTATCAGAGCCTGGGAACTATAGACCTCATTGGTATCAGCCTGGGAACTATAGACCTCTGTTGGTATCAAAGCCTGGGAACTATATACCTCATTGGTATCAGAGCCTGGGAACTATAGACCTCATTGGTATCAGAGCCTGGGAACTATAGACCTCATTGGTATCAGAGCCTGGGAACTATAGACCTCATTGGTATCAGAGCCTGGGAACTATAGACCTCATTGGTATCAGAGCCTGGGAACTATAGACCTCATTGGTATCAGAGCCTGGGAACTATAGACCTCATTGGTATCAGAGCCTGGGAACTATAGACCTCATTGGTATCAGAGCCTGGGAACTATAGAGCCCTCATTGGTATCAGAGCCTGGGAACTATAGACCTCATTGGTATCAGAGCCTGGGAACTATAGACCTCATTGGTATCAGAGCCTGGGAACTATAGACCTCATTGGTATCAGAGCCTGGGAACTATAGACCTCATTGGTATCAGAGCCTGGGAACTATAGACCTCATTGGTATCAGAGCCTGGGAACTATAGACCTCATTGGTATCAGAGCCTGGGAACTATGAACATCATCCAAAGCATTGGTATCAGAGCCTGGGAACTATAGACCTCATTGGTATCAGAGCCTGGGAACTATAGACCTCATTGGTATCAGAGCCTGGGAACTATAGACCTCATTGGTATCAGAGCCTGGGAACTATAGACCTCATTGGTATCAGAGCCTGGGAACTATAGACCTCATTGGTATCAGAGCCTGGGAACTATAGACCTCATTGGTATCAGAGCCTGGGAACTATAGACCTCATTGGTATCAGAGCCTGGGAACTATAGACCTCATTGGTATCAGAGCCTGGGAACTATAGACCTAATCTAAAGCATTGGTATCAGAGCCTGGGAACTATAGACCTCATTGGTATCAGAGCCTGGGAACTATAGACCTCATCGGTATCAGAGCCTGGGAACTATAGACCTCATCTAAAGCATTGTGGTTGCTCCAGCATGTCATTCCTCCCATAGAGCTAAATAGTTCCTGTACTCACTGATATGTCGAAGACCTCATTGGTATCAGAGCCTGGGAACTATAGACCTCATTGGTATCAGAGCTTGGGAACTATAGACCTCATTGGTATCAGAGCCTGGGAACTATGAACCTCATCTAAAGCATTGGTATCAGAGCCTGGGCACTATCATTGGTATCAGAGCCTGGGAACTATAGACCTCATTGGTATCAGAGCCTGGGAACTATAGACCTCATTGGTATCAGAGCCTGGGAACTATAGACCTCATTGGTATCAGAGCCTGGGAACTATGGACCTCATTGGTATCAGAGCCTGGGAACTATAGACCTCATTGGTATCAGAGCCTGGGAACTATAGACCTCATTGGTATCAGAGCCTGGGAACTATAGACCTCATTGGTATCAAAGCCTGGGAACTATAGACCTCATTGGTATCAGAGCCTGGGAACTATAGACCTGGGAACATTGGTATCAGAGCCTGGAACTATAGACCATTGGTATCAAAGCCTGGGAACTATGGTATCAGAGCCTGGGAACTATATACCTCATTGGTATCAGAGCCTGGGAACTATAGACCTCATTGGTATCAGAGCCTGGGAACTATAGGGTATCAGACTATAGACCTCATTGGTATCAGAGCCTGGGAACTATAGACCTCATTGGTATCAGAGCCTGGGAACTATAGACCTCATTGGTATCAGAGCCTGGGAACTATAGACCTCATTGGTATCAGAGCCTGGGAACTATAGACCTCATTGGTATCAGAGCCTGGGAACTATAGACCTCATTGGTATCAGAGCCTGGGAACTATAGACCTCATTGGTATCAGAGCCTGGGAACTATAGACCTCATTGGTATCAGAGCCTGGGAACTATAGACCTCATTGGTATCAGAGCCTGGGAACTATAGACCTCATTGGTATCAGAGCCTGGGAACTATAGACCTCATTGGTATCAGAGCCTGGGAACTATAGACCTCATTGGTATCAGAGCCTGGGAACTATAGACCTCATTGGTATCAGAGCCTGGGAACTATAGACCTCATTGGTATCAGAGCCTGGGAACTATAGACCTCATTGGTATCAGAGCCTGGGAACTATAGACCTCATTGGTATCAGAGCCTGGGAACTATGAACATCATCCAAAGCATTGGTATCAGAGCCTGGGAACTATAGACCTCATTGGTATCAGAACCTGGGAACTATAGACCTCATTGGTATCAGAGCCTGGGAACTATAGACCTCATTGGTATCAGAGCCTGGGAACTATAGACCTCATTGGTATCAGAGCCTGGGAACTATAGACCTCATTCAGAGGGAACTATCAGAGCCTGGGAACTATGGACCTCATTGGTATCAGAGCCTGGGAACTATGGACCTCATTGGTATCAGAGCCTGGGAACTATAGATTCTAAAGCATTGGTATCAGAGCCCGGGAACTATAGACCTCATTGGTATCAGAGCCTGGGAACTATAGACCTCATTGGTATCAGAGCCTGGGAACTATAGACCTCATTGGTATCAGAGCCTGGGAACTATAGACCTCATTGGTATCAGAGCCTGGGAACTATAGACCTCATTGGTATCAGAGCCTGGGAACTATGGACCTCATTGGTATCAGAGCCTGGGAACTATAGACCTCATTGGTATCAGAGCCTGGGAACTATAGACCTCATTGGTATCAGAGCCTGGGAACTATAGACCTCATTGGTATCAGAGCCTGGGAACTATAGACCTCATTGGTATCAAAGCCTGGGAACTATAGACCTCATTGGTATCAAAGCCTGGGAACTATAGACCTCATTTAGTATCAGAGCCTCATTGGAAGCCTGGGAACTATAGACCTCATTGGTATCAGAGCCTGGGAACTATAGACCTCATTGGTATCAGAGCCTGGGAACTATAGACCTCATTGGTATCAGAGCCTGGGAACTATAGACCTCATTGGTATCAGAGCCTGGGAACTATAGACCTCATTGGTATCAGAGCCTGGGAACTATAGACCTCATTGGTATCAGAGCCTGGGAACTATAGACCTCATTGGTATCAGAGCCTGGGAACTATAGACCTCATTGGTATCAGAGCCTGGGAACTATAGACCTCATTGGTATCAGAGCCTGGGAACTATAGACCTCATTGGTAGACCTCATTGGTATCAGAGCCTGGGAACTATAACCTCATCAGAGCCAGAACCTATAGACCTCATTGGTATCAGAGCCTGGGAACTATAGACCTATTGGTATCAGAGCCTGGGAACTATAGACCTCATTGGTATCAGAGCCTGGGAACTATAGACCTCATTGGTATCAGAGCCTGGGAACTATAGACCTCATTGGTATCAGAGCCTGGGAACTATAGACCTCATTGGTATCAGAGCCCGGGAACTATAGACCTCATTGGTATCAGAGCCTGGGAACTATAGACCTCATTGGTATCAGAGCCTGGGAACTATAGACCTCATTGGTATCAGAGCCTGGGAACTATAGACCTCATTGGTATCAGAGCCTGGGAACTATAGATCTCATTGGTATCAGAGCCTGGGAACTATAGACCTCATTGGTATCAGAGCCTGGGAACTATAGACCTCATTGGTATCAGAGCCTGGGAACTATAGACCTCATCTAAAGCATTGTGGTTGCTCCAGCATGTCATTCCTCCCATAGAGCTAAATAGTTCCTGTACTCACTGATATGTCGAAGACCTCATTGGTATCAGAGCCTGGGAACTATAGACCTCATTGGTATCAGAGCTTGGGAACTATAGACCTCATTGGTATCAGAGCCTGGGAACTATAGACCTCATTGGTAAAGCCTGGGAACATTGTGAACTATGCTCCAGCATGTCATTCAGAGCCTGGGAACTATAGACCTCATTGGTACTCAGCCTGGGAACTATGAAGACCTCATTGGTATCAGAGCCTGGGAACTATAGACCTCATTGGTATCAGAGCCTGGGAACTATAGACCTCATTGGTATCAGAGCCTGGGAACTATAGACCTCATTGGTATCAGAGCCTGGGAACTATAGACCTCATTGGTATCAGAGCCTGGGAACTATAGACCTCATTGGTATCAGAGCCTGGGAACTATAGACCTCATCTAAAGCATTGTGGTTGCTCCAGCATGTCAACTCCCATAGAGCTAAATAGTTCCTGACTCACTGATATGTCGAAGACCTCATTGGTATCAGAGCCTGGGAACTATAGACCTCATTGGTATCAGAGCCTGGGAACTATAGACCTCATTGGTATCAGAGCCTGGGAACTATAGTCCTCATCTAAAGCATGTGGTTGCTCCAGCATGGGAACTATAGAGCTAATTAGTTCCTGTACTCCTGGGATATATAGACCTCATTGGTATCAGAGCCTGGGAACTATAGACCTCATTGGTATCAGAGCCTGGGAACTATAGACCTCATTGGTATCAGAGCCTGGGAACTATAGACCTCATCTAAAGCATTGTGGTTGCTCCAGCATGTCATTCCTCCCATAGAGCTAAATAGTTCCTGTACTCACTGATATGTCAAAGACCTCGGTGACGTCGTCCAGCAGCTGTACCCGGATAGAGACCTGTCGTCCTGGGGGCGTGGTTGGGGGTCGCTGACCTGGTTCCAGGGTAGACACCCCGAAACTCTCTGGGATCCCCAGCCTCTGGCCAGCAACCTTCCTGTCCCCTGGCTCCACCATGGCGCCTCAGTCAGCAGAATCAGCCTCTCTACTACCCTCACACACCTGGGGACAGACAGGGAGACACGGACAGGATCCACTCTGAAAACAAGGACATATCTGAAGATGGAAGTTTTCCCATATAGAGCTAATAGCAGGGCTGTTTAGGGTGATTTAGTGTCTCAAACCAGGGAGTTTATTAGCAGGGCTGTTTAGGGTGATTTAGTGTCTCAAACCAGGGAGCTAATAGCAGGGCTGTTTAGGGTGATTTAGTGTCTCAAACCAGGGAGCTAATAGCAGGGCTGTTTAGGGTGATTTAGTGTCTCAAACCAGGGAGCTAATAGCAGGGCTGTTTAGGGTGATTTAGTGTCTCAAACCAGGGAGCTAATAGCAGGGCTGTTTAGGGTGATTTAGTGTCTCAAACCAGGGAGCTAATAGCAGGGCTGTTTAGGGTGATTTAGTGTCTCAAACCAGGGAGCTAATAGCAGGGCTGTTTAGGGTGATTTAGTGTCTCAAACCAGGGAGCTAATAGCAGGGCTGTTTAGGGTGATTTAGTGTCTCAAACCAGGGAGTTTCAAACCAGGGAGTTAATAGCAGGGCTGTTTAGGGTGATTTAGTGTCTCAAACCAGGGAGCTAATAGCAGGGCTGTTTAGGGTGATTTAGTGTCTCAAACCAGGGAGCTAATAGCAGGGCTGTTTAGGGTGATTTAGTGTCTCAAACCAGGGAGCTAATAGCAGGGCTGTTTAGGGTGATTTAGTGTCTCAAACCAGGGAGTTTATTAGCAGGGCTGTTTAGGGTGATTTAGTGTCTCAAACCAGGGAGCTAATAGCAGGGCTGTTTAGGGTGATTTAGTGTCTCAAACCAGGGAGTTTATTAGCAGGGCTGTTTAGGGTGATTTAGTGTCTCAAACCAGGGAGTTTATTAGCAGGGCTGTTTAGGGTGATTTAGTGTCTCAAACCAGGGAGTTTATTAGCAGGGCTGTTTAGGGTGATTTAGTGTCTCAAACCAGGGAGTTTATTAGCAGGGCTGTTTAGGGTGATTTAGTGTCTCAAACCAGGGAGTTTATTAGCAGGGCTGTTTAGGGTGATTTAGTGTCTCAAACCAGGGAGCTAATAGCAGGGCTGTTTAGGGTGATTTAGTGTCTCAAACCAGGGAGTTTATTAGCAGGGCTGTTTAGGGTGATTTAGTGTCTCAAACCAGGGAGTTTATTAGCAGGGCTGTTTAGGGTGATTTAGTGTCTCAAACCAGGGAGCTAATAGCAGGGCTGTTTAGGGTGATTTAGTGTCTCAAACCAGGGAGTTTATTAGCAGGGCTGTTTAGGGTGATTTAGTGTCTCAAACCAGGGAGTTTATTAGCAGGGCTGTTTAGGGTGATTTAGTGTCTCAAACCAGGGAGTTTATTAGCAGGGCTGTTTAGGGTGATTTAGTGTCTCAAACCAGGGAGTTTATTAGCAGGGCTGTTTAGGGTGATTTAGTGTCTCAAACCAGGGAGCTAATAGCAGGGCTGTTTAGGGTGATTTAGTGTCTCAAACCAGGGAGTTTATTAGCAGGGCTGTTTAGGGTGATTTAGTGTCTCAAACCAGGGAGTTTATTAGCAGGGCTGTTTAGGGTGATTTAGTGTCTCAAACCAGGGAGTTTATTAGCAGGGCTGTTTAGGGTGATTTAGTGTCTCAAACCAGGGAGTTTATTAGCAGGGCTGTTTAGGGTGATTTAGTGTCTCAAACCAGGGAGTTTATTAGCAGGGCTGTTTAGGGTGATTTAGTGTCTCAAACCAGGGAGTTTATTAGCAGGGCTGTTTAGGGTGATTTAGTGTCTCAAACCAGGGAGTTTATTAGCAGGGCTGTTTAGGGTGATTTAGTGTCTCAAACCAGGGAGTTTATAGCAGGGTTTTTTAGGGTGATTTAGTGTCTCAAACCAGGGAGCTAATAGCAGGGCTGTTTAGGGTGATTTAGTGTCTCAAACCAGGGAGTTTATTAGCAGGGCTGTTTAGGGTGATTTAGTGTCTCAAACCAGGGAGTTTATTAGCAGGGCTGTTTAGGTTGATTTAGTGTCTCAAACCAGGGAGTTTATTAGCAGGGCTGTTTAGGGTGATTTAGTGTCTCAAACCAGGGAGTTTATTAGCAGGGCTGTTTAGGGTGATTTAGTGTCTCAAACCAGGGAGTTTATTAGCAGGGCTGTTTAGGGTGATTTAGTGTCTCAAACCAGGGAGTTTATTAGCAGGGCTGTTTAGGGTGATTTAGTGTCTCAAACCAGGGAGTTTATTAGCAGGGCTGTTTAGGGTGATTTAGTGTCTCAAACCAGGGAGTTTATTAGCAGGGCTGTTTAGGGTGATTTAGTGTCTCAAACCAGGGAGTTTATTAGCAGGGCTGTTTAGGGTGATTTAGTGTCTCAAACCAGGGAGTTTATTAGCAGGGCTGTTTAGGGTGATTTAGTGTCTCAAACCAGGGAGTTTATTAGCAGGGCTGTTTAGGGTGATTTAGTGTCTCAAACCAGGGAGTTTATTAGCAGGGCTGTTTAGGGTGATTTAGTGTCTCAAACCAGGGAGTTTATTAGCAGGGCTGTTTAGGGTGATTTAGTGTCTCAAACCAGGGAGTTTATTAGCAGGGCTGTTTAGGGTGATTTAGTGTCTCAAACCAGGGAGTTTATTAGCAGGGCTGTTTAGGGTGATTTAGTGTCTCAAACCAGGGAGTTTATTAGCAGGGCTGTTTAGGGTGATTTAGTGTCTCAAACCAGGGAGTTTATTAGCAGGGCTGTTTAGGGTGATTTAGTGTCTCAAACCAGGGAGTTTATTAGCAGGGCTGTTTAGGGTGATTTAGTGTCTCAAACCAGGGAGTTTATTAGCAGGGCTGTTTAGGGTGATTTAGTGTCTCAAACCAGGGAGTTTATTAGCAGGGCTGTTTAGGGTGATTTAGTGTCTCAAACCAGGGAGTTTATTAGCAGGGCTGTTTAGGGTGATTTAGTGTCTCAAACCAGGGAGTTTATTAGCAGGGCTGTTTAGGGTGATTTAGTGTCTCAAACCAGGGAGTTTATTAGCAGGGCTGTTTAGGGTGATTTAGTGTCTCAAACCAGGGAGTTTATTAGCAGGGCTGTTTAGGGTGATTTAGTGTCTCAAACCAGGGAGTTTATTAGCAGGGCTGTTTAGGGTGATTTAGTGTCTCAAACCAGGGAGTTTATTAGCAGGGCTGTTTAGGGTGATTTAGTGTCTCAAACCAGGGAGTTTATTAGCAGGGCTGTTTAGGGTGATTTAGTGTCTCAAACCAGGGAGCTAATAGCAGGGCTGTTTAGGGTGATTTAGTGTCTCAAACCAGGGAGCTAATAGCAGGGCTGTTTAGGGTGATTTAGTGTCTCAAACCAGGGAGTTTATTAGCAGGGCTGTTTAGGGTGATTTAGTGTCTCAAACCAGGGAGTTTATTAGCAGGGCTGTTTAGGGTGATTTAGTGTCTCAAACCAGGGAGTTTATTAGCAGGGCTGTTTAGGGTGATTTAGTGTCTCAAACCAGGGAGTTTATTAGCAGGGCTGTTTAGGGTGATTTAGTGTCTCAAACCAGGGAGTTTATTAGCAGGGCTGTTTAGGGTGATTTAGTGTCTCAAACCAGGGAGTTTAGGGTATTAGCAGGGCTGTTTAGGGTGATTTAGTGTCTCAAACCAGGGAGTTTATTAGCAGGGCTGTTTAGGGTGATTTAGTGTCTCAAACCAGGGAGTTTATTAGCAGGGCTGTTTAGGGTGATTTAGTGTCTCAAACCAGGGAGTTTATTAGCAGGGCTGTTTAGGGTGATTTAGTGTCTCAAACCAGGGAGTTTATTAGCAGGGCTGTTTAGGGTGATTTAGTGTCTCAAACCAGGGAGTTTATTAGCAGGGCTGTTTAGGGTGATTTAGTGTCTCAAACCAGGGAGTTTATTAGCAGGGCTGTTTAGGGTGATTTAGTGTCTCAAACCAGGGAGTTTATTAGCAGGGCTGTTTAGGGTGATTTAGTGTCTCAAACCAGGGAGTTTATTAGCAGGGCTGTTTAGGGTGATTTAGTGTCTCAAACCAGGGAGTTTATTAGCAGGGCTGTTTAGGGTGATTTAGTGTCTCAAACCAGGGAGCTAATAGCAGGGCTGTTTAGGGTGATTTAGTGTCTCAAACCAGGGAGTTTATTAGCAGGGCTGTTTAGGGTGATTTAGTGTCTCAAACCAGGGAGTTTATTAGCAGGGCTGTTTAGGGTGATTTAGTGTCTCAAACCAGGGAGTTTATTAGCAGGGCTGTTTAGGGTGATTTAGTGTCTCAAACCAGGGAGTTTATTAGCAGGGCTGTTTAGGGTGATTTAGTGTCTCAAACCAGGGAGTTTATTAGCAGGGCTGTTTAGGGTGATTTAGTGTCTCAAACCAGGGAGTTTATTAGCAGGGCTGTTTAGGGTGATTTAGTGTCTCAAACCAGGGAGTTTATTAGCAGGGCTGTTTAGGGTGATTTAGTGTCTCAAACCAGGGAGTTTATTAGCAGGGCTGTTTAGGGTGATTTAGTGTCTCAAACCAGGGAGTTTATTAGCAGGGCTGTTTAGGGTGATTTAGTGTCTCAAACCAGGGAGTTTATTAGCAGGGCTGTTTAGGGTGATTTAGTGTCTCAAACCAGGGAGTTTATTAGCAGGGCTGTTTAGGGTGATTTAGTGTCTCAAACCAGGGAGTTTATTAGCAGGGCTGTTTAGGGTGATTTAGTGTCTCAAACCAGGGAGTTTATTAGCAGGGCTGTTTAGGGTGATTTAGTGTCTCAAACCAGGGAGTTTATTAGCAGGGCTGTTTAGGGTGATTTAGTGTCTCAAACCAGGGAGTTTATTAGCAGGGCTGTTTAGGGTGATTTAGTGTCTCAAACCAGGGAGTTTATTAGCAGGGCTGTTTAGGGTGATTTAGTGTCTCAAACCAGGGAGTTTATTAGCAGGGCTGTTTAGGGTGATTTAGTGTCTCAAACCAGGGAGTTTATTAGCAGGGCTGTTTAGGGTGATTTAGTGTCTCAAACCAGGGAGTTTATTAGCAGGGCTGTTTAGGGTGATTTAGTGTCTCAAACCAGGGAGTTTATTAGCAGGGCTGTTTAGGGTGATTTAGTGTCTCAAACCAGGGAGTTTATTAGCAGGGCTGTTTAGGGTGATTTAGTGTCTCAAACCAGGGAGTTTATTAGCAGGGCTGTTTAGGGTGATTTAGTGTCTCAAACCAGGGAGTTTATTAGCAGGGCTGTTTAGGGTGATTTAGTGTCTCAAACCAGGGAGTTTATTAGCAGGGCTGTTTAGGGTGATTTAGTGTCTCAAACCAGGGAGTTTATTAGCAGGGCTGTTTAGGGTGATTTAGTGTCTCAAACCAGGGAGTTTATTAGCAGGGCTGTTTAGGGTGATTTAGTGTCTCAAACCAGGGAGTTTATTAGCAGGGCTGTTTAGGGTGATTTAGTGTCTCAAACCAGGGAGTTTATTAGCAGGGCTGTTTAGGGTGATTTAGTGTCTCAAACCAGGGAGTTTATTAGCAGGGCTGTTTAGGGTGATTTAGTGTCTCAAACCAGGGAGTTTATTAGCAGGGCTGTTTAGGGTGATTTAGTGTCTCAAACCAGGGAGTTTATTAGCAGGGCTGTTTAGGGTGATTTAGTGTCTCAAACCAGGGAGTTTATTAGCAGGGCTGTTTAGGGTGATTTAGTGTCTCAAACCAGGGAGTTTATTAGCAGGGCTGTTTAGGGTGATTTAGTGTCTCAAACCAGGGAGTTTATTAGCAGGGCTGTTTAGGGTGATTTAGTGTCTCAAACCAGGGAGTTTATTAGCAGGGCTGTTTAGGGTGATTTAGTGTCTCAAACCAGGGAGTTTATTAGCAGGGCTGTTTAGGGTGATTTAGTGTCTCAAACCAGGGAGTTTATTAGCAGGGCTGTTTAGGGTGATTTAGTGTCTCAAACCAGGGAGTTTATTAGCAGGGCTGTTTAGGGTGATTTAGTGTCTCAAACCAGGGAGTTTATTAGCAGGGCTGTTTAGGGTGATTTAGTGTCTCAAACCAGGGAGTTTATTAGCAGGGCTGTTTAGGGTGATTTAGTGTCTCAAACCAGGGAGTTTATTAGCAGGGCTGTTTAGGGTGATTTAGTGTCTCAAACCAGGGAGTTTATTAGCAGGGCTGTTTAGGGTGATTTAGTGTCTCAAACCAGGGAGTTTATTAGCAGGGCTGTTTAGGGTGATTTAGTGTCTCAAACCAGGGAGTTTATTAGCAGGGCTGTTTAGGGTGATTTAGTGTCTCAAACCAGGGAGTTTATTAGCAGGGCTGTTTAGGGTGATTTAGTGTCTCAAACCAGGGAGTTTATTAGCAGGGCTGTTTAGGGTGATTTAGTGTCTCAAACCAGGGAGTTTATTAGCAGGGCTGTTTAGGGTGATTTAGTGTCTCAAACCAGGGAGTTTATTAGCAGGGCTGTTTAGGGTGATTTAGTGTCTCAAACCAGGGAGTTTATTAGCAGGGCTGTTTAGGGTGATTTAGTGTCTCAAACCAGGGAGTTTATTAGCAGGGCTGTTTAGGGTGATTTAGTGTCTCAAACCAGGGAGTTTATTAGCAGGGCTGTTTAGGGTGATTTAGTGTCTCAAACCAGGGAGTTTATTAGCAGGGCTGTTTAGGGTGATTTAGTGTCTCAAACCAGGGAGTTTATTAGCAGGGCTGTTTAGGGTGATTTAGTGTCTCAAACCAGGGAGTTTATTAGCAGGGCTGTTTAGGGTGATTTAGTGTCTCAAACCAGGGAGTTTATTAGCAGGGCTGTTTAGGGTGATTTAGTGTCTCAAACCAGGGAGTTTATTAGCAGGGCTGTTTAGGGTGATTTAGTGTCTCAAACCAGGGAGTTTATTAGCAGGGCTGTTTAGGGTGATTTAGTGTCTCAAACCAGGGAGTTTATTAGCAGGGCTGTTTAGGGTGATTTAGTGTCTCAAACCAGGGAGTTTATTAGCAGGGCTGTTTAGGGTGATTTAGTGTCTCAAACCAGGGAGTTTATTAGCAGGGCTGTTTAGGGTGATTTAGTGTCTCAAACCAGGGAGTTTATTAGCAGGGCTGTTTAGGGTGATTTAGTGTCTCAAACCAGGGAGTTTATTAGCAGGGCTGTTTAGGGTGATTTAGTGTCTCAAACCAGGGAGTTTATTAGCAGGGCTGTTTAGGGTGATTTAGTGTCTCAAACCAGGGAGTTTATTAGCAGGGCTGTTTAGGGTGATTTAGTGTCTCAAACCAGGGAGTTTATTAGCAGGGCTGTTTAGGGTGATTTAGTGTCTCAAACCAGGGAGTTTATTAGCAGGGCTGTTTAGGGTGATTTAGTGTCTCAAACCAGGGAAAGCAGGGCTGTTTAGGGTGATTTAGTGTCTCAAACCAGGGAGTTTATTAGCAGGGCTGTTTAGGGTGATTTAGTGTCTCAAACCAGGGAGTTTATTAGCAGGGCTGTTTAGGGTGATTTAGTGTCTCAAACCAGGGGAGTTTATTAGCAGGGCTGTTTAGGGTGATTTAGTGTCTCAAACCAGGGAGTTTATTAGCAGGGCTGTTTAGGGTGATTTAGTGTCTCAAACCAGGGAGTTTATTAGCAGGGCTGTTTAGGGTGATTTAGTGTCTCAAACCAGGGAGTTTATTAGCAGGGCTGTTTAGGGTGATTTAGTGTCTCAAACCAGGGAGTTTATTAGCAGGGCTGTTTAGGGTGATTTAGTGTCTCAAACCAGGGAGTTTATTAGCAGGGCTGTTTAGGGTGATTTAGTGTCTCAAACCAGGGAGTTTATTAGCAGGGCTGTTTAGGGTGATTTAGTGTCTCAAACCAGGGAGTTTATTAGCAGGGCTGTTTAGGGTGATTTAGTGTCTCAAACCAGGGAGTTTATTAGCAGGGCTGTTTAGGGTGATTTAGTGTCTCAAACCAGGGAGTTTATTAGCAGGGCTGTTTAGGGTGATTTAGTGTCTCAAACCAGGGAGTTTATTAGCAGGGCTGTTTAGGGTGATTTAGTGTCTCAAACCAGGGAGTTTATTAGCAGGGCTGTTTAGGGTGATTTAGTGTCTCAAACCAGGGAGTTTATTAGCAGGGCTGTTTAGGGTGATTTAGTGTCTCAAACCAGGGAGTTTATTAGCAGGGCTGTTTAGGGTGATTTAGTGTCTCAAACCAGGGAGTTTATTAGCAGGGCTGTTTAGGGTGATTTAGTGTCTCAAACCAGGGAGTTTATTAGCAGGGCTGTTTAGGGTGATTTAGTGTCTCAAACCAGGGAGTTTATTAGCAGGGCTGTTTAGGGTGATTTAGTGTCTCAAACCAGGGAGTTTATTAGCAGGGCTGTTTAGGGTGATTTAGTGTCTCAAACCAGGGAGTTTATTAGCAGGGCTGTTTAGGGTGATTTAGTGTCTCAAACCAGGGAGTTTATTAGCAGGGCTGTTTAGGGTGATTTAGTGTCTCAAACCAGGGAGTTTATTAGCAGGGCTGTTTAGGGTGATTTAGTGTCTCAAACCAGGGAGTTTATTAGCAGGGCTGTTTAGGGTGATTTAGTGTCTCAAACCAGGGAGTTTATTAGCAGGGCTGTTTAGGGTGATTTAGTGTCTCAAACCAGGGAGTTTATTAGCAGGGCTGTTTAGGGTGATTTAGTGTCTCAAACCAGGGAGTTTATTAGCAGGGCTGTTTAGGGTGATTTAGTGTCTCAAACCAGGGAGTTTATTAGCAGGGCTGTTTAGGGTGATTTAGTGTCTCAAACCAGGGAGTTTATTAGCAGGGCTGTTTAGGGTGATTTAGTGTCTCAAACCAGGGAGTTTATTAGCAGGGCTGTTTAGGGTGATTTAGTGTCTCAAACCAGGGAGTTTATTAGCAGGGCTGTTTAGGGTGATTTAGTGTCTCAAACCAGGGAGTTTATTAGCAGGGCTGTTTAGGGTGATTTAGTGTCTCAAACCAGGGAGTTTATTAGCAGGGCTGTTTAGGGTGATTTAGTGTCTCAAACCAGGGAGTTTATTAGCAGGGCTGTTTAGGGTGATTTAGTGTCTCAAACCAGGGAGTTTATTAGCAGGGCTGTTTAGGGTGATTTAGTGTCTCAAACCAGGGAGTTTATTAGCAGGGCTGTTTAGGGTGATTTAGTGTCTCAAACCAGGGAGTTTATTAGCAGGGCTGTTTAGGGTGATTTAGTGTCTCAAACCAGGGAGTTTATTAGCAGGGCTGTTTAGGGTGATTTAGTGTCTCAAACCAGGGAGTTTATTAGCAGGGCTGTTTAGGGTGATTTAGTGTCTCAAACCAGGGAGTTTATTAGCAGGGCTGTTTAGGGTGATTTAGTGTCTCAAACCAGGGAGTTTATTAGCAGGGCTGTTTAGGGTGATTTAGTGTCTCAAACCAGGGAGTTTATTAGCAGGGCTGTTTAGGGTGATTTAGTGTCTCAAACCAGGGAGTTTATTAGCAGGGCTGTTTAGGGTGATTTAGTGTCTCAAACCAGGGAGTTTATTAGCAGGGCTGTTTAGGGTGATTTAGTGTCTCAAACCAGGGAGTTTATTAGCAGGGCTGTTTAGGGTGATTTAGTGTCTCAAACCAGGGAGTTTATTAGCAGGGCTGTTTAGGGTGATTTAGTGTCTCAAACCAGGGAGTTTATTAGCAGGGCTGTTTAGGGTGATTTAGTGTCTCAAACCAGGGAGTTTATTAGCAGGGCTGTTTAGGGTGATTTAGTGTCTCAAACCAGGGAGTTTATTAGCAGGGCTGTTTAGGGTGATTTAGTGTCTCAAACCAACCAGGGGAGTTCTCAAACCAGGGAGCTTAGCAGGGCTGTTTAGGGTGATTTAGTGTCTCAAACCAGGGAGTTTATTAGCAGGGCTGTTTAGGGTGATTTAGTGTCTCAAACCAGGGAGTTTATTAGCAGGGCTGTTTAGGGTGATTTAGTGTCTCAAACCAGGGAGTTTATTAGCAGGGCTGTTTAGGGTGATTTAGTGTCTCAAACCAGGGAGTTTATTAGCAGGGCTGTTTAGGGTGATTTAGTGTCTCAAACCAGGGAGCTAATAGCAGGGCTGTTTAGGGTGATTTAGTGTCTCAAACCAGGGAGTTTATTAGCAGGGCTGTTTAGGGTGATTTAGTGTCTCAAACCAGGGAGTTTATTAGCAGGGCTGTTTAGGGTGATTTAGTGTCTCAAACCAGGGAGTTTATTAGCAGGGCTGTTTAGGGTGATTTAGTGTCTCAAACCAGGGAGTTTATTAGCAGGGCTGTTTAGGGTGATTTAGTGTCTCAAACCAGGGAGTTTATTAGCAGGGCTGTTTAGGGTGATTTAGTGTCTCAAACCAGGGAGTTTATTAGCAGGGCTGTTTAGGGTGATTTAGTGTCTCAAACCAGGGAGTTTATTAGCAGGGCTGTTTAGGGTGATTTAGTGTCTCAAACCAGGGAGTTTATTAGCAGGGCTGTTTAGGGTGATTTAGTGTCTCAAACCAGGGAGTTTATTAGCAGGGCTGTTTAGGGTGATTTAGTGTCTCAAACCAGGGAGTTTATTAGCAGGGCTGTTTAGGGTGATTTAGTGTCTCAAACCAGGGAGTTTATTAGCAGGGCTGTTTAGGGTGATTTAGTGTCTCAAACCAGGGAGTTTATTAGCAGGGCTGTTTAGGGTGATTTAGTGTCTCAAACCAGGGAGTTTATTAGCAGGGCTGTTTAGGGTGATTTAGTGTCTCAAACCAGGGAGTTTATTAGCAGGGCTGTTTAGGGTGATTTAGTGTCTCAAACCAGGGAGTTTATTAGCAGGGCTATTTAGGGTGATTTAGTGTCTCAAACCAGGGAGTTTATTAGCAGGGCTATTTAGGTTGATTTAGTGTCTCAAACCAGGGAGTTTATTAGCAGGGCTGTTTAGGTTGATTTAGTGTCTCAAACCAGGGAGTTTATTAATTTATTAGCAGGGCTATTTAGGTTGATTTAGTGTCTCAAACCAGGGAGTTTATTAGCAGGGCTGTTTAGGGTGATTTAGTGTCTCAAACCAGGGAGTTTATTAGCAGGGCTGTTTAGGGTGATTTAGTGTCTCAAACCAGGGAGTTTATTAGCAGGGCTATTTAGGTTGATTTAGTGTCTCAAACCAGGGAGTTTATTAATATTCTATTAGCAGGGCTGTTTAGGGTGATTTAGTGTCTCAAACCAGGGAGTTTATTAGCAGGGCTGTTTAGGGTGATTTAGTGTCTCAAACCAGGGAGTTTATTAGCAGGGCTATTTAGGTTGATTTAGTGTCTCAAACCAGGGAGTTTATTAATATTCTATTAGCAGGGCTATTTAGGTTGATTTAGTGTCTCAAACCAGGGAGTTTATTAGCAGGGCTATTTAGGTTGATTTAGTGTCTCAAACCAGGGAGTTTATTAATATTATATTAGCAGGGCTATTTAGGTTGATTTAGTGTCTCAAACCAGGGAGTTTATTAGCAGGGCTGTTTAGGGTGATTTAGTGTCTCAAACCAGGGAGTTTATTAGCAGGGCTGTTTAGGGTGATTTAGTGTCTCAAACCAGGGAGTTTATTAGCAGGGCTGTTTAGGGTGATTTAGTGTCTCAAACCAGGGAGTTTAATAGCAGGGCTGTTTAGGGTGATTTAGTGTCTCAAACCAGGAGTTTATTAGCAGGGCTGTTTAGGGTGATTTAGTGTCTCAAACCAGGGAGTTTATTAGCAGGGCTGTTTAGGGTGATTTAGTGTCTCAAACCAGGGAGTTTAATAGCAGGGCTGTTTAGGGTGATTTAGTGTCTCAAACCAGGGAGTTTATTAGCAGGGCTGTTTAGGGTGATTTAGTGTCTCAAACCAGGGAGTTTAGCAGGGCTGTTTAGGGTGATTTAGTGTCTCAAACCAGGGAGCTAATAGCAGGGCTGTTTAGGTGATTTAGTGTCTCAAACCAGGGAGTTTATTAGCAGGGCTGTTTAGGGTGATTTAGTGTCTCAAACCAGGGAGCTAATAGCAGGGCTGTTTAGGGTGATTTAGTGTCTCAAACCAGGGAGTTTATTAGCAGGGCTGTTTAGGGTGATTTAGTGTCTCAAACCAGGGAGCTAATAGCAGGGCTGTTTAGGGTGATTTAGTGTCTCAAACCAGGGAGTTTATTAGCAGGGCTGTTTAGGGTGATTTAGTGTCTCAAACCAGGGAGCTAATAGCAGGGCTGTTTAGGGTGATTTAGTGTCTCAAACCAGGGAGCTAATAGCAGGGCTGTTTAGGGTGATTTAGTGTCTCAAACCAGGGAGTTTATTAGCAGGGCTGTTTAGGGTGATTTAGTGTCTCAAACCAGGGAGCTAATAGCAGGGCTGTTTAGGGTGATTTAGTGTCTCAAACCAGGGAGTTTATTAGCAGGGCTGTTTAGGGTGATTTAGTGTCTCAAACCAGGGAGCTAATAGCAGGGCTGTTTAGGGTGATTTAGTGTCTCAAACCAGGGAGTTTATTAGCAGGGCTGTTTAGGGTGATTTAGTGTCTCAAACCAGGGAGCTAATAGCAGGGCTGTTTAGGGTGATTTAGTGTCTCAAACCAGGGAGCTAATAGCAGGGCTGTTTAGGGTGATTTAGTGTCTCAAACCAGGGAGCTAATAGCAGGGCTGTTTAGGGTGATTTAGTGTCTCAAACCAGGGAGCTAATAGCAGGGCTGTTTAGGGTGATTTAGTGTCTCAAACCAGGGAGTTTATTAGCAGGGCTGTTTAGGGTGATTTAGTGTCTCAAACCAGGGAGTTTATTAGCAGGGCTGTTTAGGGTGATTTAGTGTCTCAAACCAGGGAGTTTATTAGCAGGGCTGTTTAGGGTGATTTAGTGTCTCAAACCAGGGAGTTTATTAGCAGGGCTGTTTAGGGTGATTTAGTGTCTCAAACCAGGGAGCTAATAGCAGGGCTGTTTAGGGTGATTTAGTGTCTCAAACCAGGGAGTTTATTAGCAGGGCTGTTTAGGGTGATTTAGTGTCTCAAACCAGGGAGTTTATTAGCAGGGCTGTTTAGGGTGATTTAGTGTCTCAAACCAGGGAGTTTATTAGCAGGGCTGTTTAGGGTGATTTAGTGTCTCAAACCAGGGAGTTTATTAGCAGGGCTGTTTAGGGTGATTTAGTGTCTCAAACCAGGGAGTTTATTAGCAGGGCTGTTTAGGGTGATTTAGTGTCTCAAACCAGGGAGTTTATTAGCAGGGCTGTTTAGGGTGATTTAGTGTCTCAAACCAGGGAGTTTATTAGCAGGGCTGTTTAGGGTGATTTAGTGTCTCAAACCAGGGAGTTTATTAGCAGGGCTATTTAGGGTGATTTAGTGTCTCAAACCAGGGAGTTTATTAATATTCTATTAGCAGGGCTATTTAGGTTGATTTAGTGTCTCAAACCAGGGAGTTTATTAGCAGGGCTATTTAGGTTGATTTAGTGTCTCAAACCAGGGAGTTTATTAATATTATATTAGCAGGGCTATTTAGGTTGATTTAGTGTCTCAAACCGGGGAGTTAATTCATATTCTATTAGCAAGGCTATTTAGGGTGATTTAGTGTCTCAAACCAGGGAGTTTATTAGCAGGGCTATTTAGGTTGATTTAGTGTCTCAAACCAGGGAGTTAATTAATATTCTATTAGCAGGGCTATTTGGGTTGATTTAGTGTCTCAAACCAGGGAGTTTATTAATATTCTATTAGCAGGGCTATTTAGGTTGATTTAGTGTCTCAAACCAGGGAGTTTATTAGCAGGGCTATTTAGGTTGATTTAGTGTCTCAAACCAGGGAGTTTATTAATATTATATTAGCAGGGCTATTTAGGTTGATTTAGTGTCTCAAACCAGGGAGTTTATTAGCAGGGCTATTTAGGTTGATTTAGTGTCTCAAACCAGGGAGTTTATTAATATTATATTAGCAGGGCTATTTAGGTTGATTTAGTGTCTCAAACCAGGGAGTTTATTAGAAGGGCTATTTAGGTTGATTTAGTGTCAAACCAGGGAGTTTATTAACATTCTATTAGCAGGGCTATTTAGGTTGATTTAGTGTCTCAAACCAGGGAGTTTATTAATATTCTATTAGCAGGGCTATTTAGGTTGATTTAGTGTATCAAACCAGGGAGTTAATTAATATTCTATTAGCAGGGCTATTTAGGGTGATTTAGTGTCTCAAACCAGGGAGTTAATTAATATTCTATTAGCAGGGCTATTTAGGTTGATTTAGTGTCTCAAACCAGGGAGTTTATTAATATTCTATTAGCAGGGCTATTTAGGTTGATTTAGTGTCTCAAACCAGGGAGTTTATTAATATTCTATTAGCAGGGCTATTTAGGTTGATTTAGTGTCTCAAACCAGGGAGTTAATTAGTATTCTATTAGCAGGGCTATTTAGGTTGATTTAGTGTCTCAAACCAGGGAGTTTATTAATATTCTATTAGCAGGGCTATTTAGGTTGATTTAGTGTCTCAAACCAGGGAGTTTATTAGCAGGGCTATTTAGGTTGATTTAGTGTCAAACCAGGGAGTTTATTAACATTCTATTAGCAGGGCTATTTAGGTTGATTTAGTGTCTCAAACCAGGGAGTTTATTAATATTCTATTAGCAGGGCTATTTAGGTTGATTTAGTGTCTCAAACCAGGGAGTTTATTAATATTCTATTAGCAGGGCTATTTAGGTTGATTTAGTGTCTCAAACCAGGGAGTTTATTAATATTCTATTAGCAGGGCTATTTAGGTTGATTTAGTGTCTCAAACCAGGGAGTTTATTAATATTCTATTAGCAGGGCTATTTAGGTTGATTTAGTGTCTCAAACCAGGGAGTTTATTAGAAGGGCTATTTAGGTTGATTTAGTGTCAAACCAGGGAGTTTATTAACATTCTATTAGCAGGGCTATTTAGGTTGATTTAGTGTCTCAAACCAGGGAGTTTATTAATATTCTATTAGCAGGGCTATTTAGGTTGATTTAGTGTATCAAACCAGGGAGTTAATTAATATTATATTAGCAGGGCTATTTAGGGTGATTTAGTGTCTCAAACCAGGGAGTTAATTAATATTCTATTAGCAGGGCTATTTAGGTTGATTTAGTGTCTCAAACCAGGGAGTTTATTAATATTCTATTAGCAGGGCTATTTAGGTTGATTTAGTGTCTCAAACCAGGGAGTTTATTAATATTCTATTAGCAGGGCTATTTAGGTTGATTTAGTGTCTCAAACCAGGGAGTTAATTAGTATTCTATTAGCAGGGCTATTTAGGTTGATTTAGTGTCTCAAACCAGGGAGTTTATTAATATTCTATTAGCAGGGCTATTTAGGTTGATTTAGTGTCTCAAACCAGGGAGTTTATTAGCAGGGCTATTTAGGTTGATTTAGTGTCAAACCAGGGAGTTTATTAACATTCTATTAGCAGGGCTATTTAGGTTGATTTAGTGTCTCAAACCAGGGAGTTTATTAATATTCTATTAGCAGGGCTATTTAGGTTGATTTAGTGTCTCAAACCAGGGAGTTTATTAATATTCTATTAGCAGGGCTATTTAGGTTGATTTAGTGTCTCAAACCAGGGAGTTTATTAATATTCTATTAGCAGGGCTATTTAGGTTGATTTAGTGTCTCAAACCAGGGAGTTTATTAATATTCTATTAGCAGGGCTATTTAGGTTGATTTAGTGTCTCAAACCAGGGAGTGTATTAATATTCTATTAGCAAGGCTATTTAGGTTGATTTAGTGTCTCAAACCAGGGAGTTTATTAGCAGGGCTATTTAGGTTGATTTAGTGTCTCAAACCAGGGAGTTTATTAGCAGGGCTATTTAGGTTGATTTAGTGTCTCAAACCAGTGAGTTTATCAATATTCTATTAGCATGGCTATTTAGGTTGATTTAGTGTCTCAAACCAGGGAGTTTATTAGCAGGGCTATTTAGGTTGATTTAGTGTCTCAAACCAGGGAGTTTATTAGCATTCTTAATCAAGATGGCAAAATGTTATTATTGACAATGAAAGAAGTGGGAATGTTGTTCCTTTGTTATTTAATTGCTACATTTAATATCAATATAGTATTAAATAAATAGTTTTCCAGATTGCATTTTGGCGACGCAAATATTGGGTCAAGACTGAGACAACCTGGTTGAATTTGGGTCCTGAGGCACAACCAGCTGAGAACCACTGCTTTAGAGGTCAGAGTGTTGTTTTTGATACTAACAACCTATAAATGTTGTTGTGTCCATCTATTCTCTTGCTACAGCTTTTTTTAGTTACAGAAGTTCCATTGATGTTTCAGGAAGCAAGCAGCCCTCCCTGTCTGGGTGGACAGAGACAGAGAACAGAGACAGAGAACAGAGACAGAGAACAGAGACCCAGCCGGAGGAGCAACCCTCCCTGTCTGGGTGGACAGAGACAGAGAACAGAGACCCAGCCGGGAGCAGCAACCCTCCCTGTCTGGGTGGACAGAGACAGAGAACAGAGACCCAGCCGGAGCAACAACCCTCCCTGTCTGGGGGACAGAGACAGAGAACAGAGACCCAGCCGGAGCAGCAACCCTCCCTGTCTGGGGGACAGAGACAGAGAACAGAGACCCAGCCGGAGGAGCAGCCCTCCCTGTCTGGGTGGACAGAGACCCAGCCGGAGGAGCAACCCTCCCTGTCTGGGTGGACAGAGACAGAGACCCAGCCGGAGCAGCAACCTTCCCTGTCTGGGTGGACAGAGACCCAGCCGGAGGAGCAACCCTCCCTGTCTGGGTGGACAGAGACCCAGCCGGAGGAGCAACCCTCCCTGTCTGGGTGGACAGAGACAGAGACCCAGCCGGAGCAGCAACCTTCCCTGTCTGGGTGGACAGAGACAGAGAACAGAGACCCAGCCGGAGCAACAACCCTCCCTGCCTGGGGGACAGAGACAGAGAACAGAGACCCAGCCGGAGCAGCCAGCAACCCTCCCTGTCTGGGGGACAGAGACAGAGAACAGAGACCCAGCCGGAGGAGCAGCCCTCCCTGTCTGGGTGGACAGAGACCCAGCCGGAGGAGCAACCCTCCCTGCCTGGGGGACAGAGACAGAGACAGAGAACAGAGACCCAGCCGGAGCAGCAACCCTCCCTGTCTGGGTGGACAGAGACAGAGAACAGAGACCCAGCCGGAGCAGCAACCCTCCCTGTCTGGGGGGACAGAGACAGAGAACAGAGACCCAGCAGGAGGAGCAGCCCTCCCTGTCTGGGGGGACAGAGACAGAACAGAGACAGAGAACAGAGACCCAGCCGGAGGAGCAACCCTCCCTGTCTGGGTGGACAGAGACAGAGAACAGAGACCCAGCCGGAGGAGCAGCCCTCCCTGCCTGGGGGGACAGAGACAGAGAACAGAGACCCAGCCGGAGGAGCAGCCCTCCCTGCCTGGGGGGACAGAGACAGAGAACAGAGACCCAGCCGGAGGAGCAGCCCTCCCTGCCTGGGGGACAGAGACAGAGACCCAGCCGGAGCAGCAACCCTCCCTGCCTGGGGGACAGAGACAGAGAACAGAGACCCAGCCGGAGGAGCAACCCTCCCTGTCTGGGGGACAGAGACAGAGAACAGAGACAGAGAACAGACACCCAGCCGGAGCAGCAACCCTCCCTGTCTGGGTGGAGACAGAGACAGAGACAGAGACGCAGCCGGAGCAGCAACCCTCCCTGTCTGGGGGACAGAGACAGAGAACAGAGACCCAGCAGGAGCAGCAACCCTCCCTGCCTGGGGGACAGAGACAGAGAACAGAGACCAGAGACCCAGCCGGAGCAGCAACCCTCCCTGTCTGGGTGGACAGAGACAGAGACAGAGACAGAGAACAGAGACCCAGCCGGAGCAGCAACCCTCCCTGTCTGGGTGGACAGAGACAGAGACAGAGACGCAGCCGGAGCAGCAACCCTCCCTGTCTGGGGGACAGAGACAGAGAACAGAGAACCAGCCGGAGCAGCAACCCTCCCTGCCTGGGGGACAGAGACAGAGAACAGAGACCCAGCCGGAGCAGCAGCCCTCCCTGCCTGGGGGGACAGAGACAGAGAACAGAGACCCAGCCGGAGGAGCAGCCCTCCCTGCCTGGGGGGACAGAGACAGAGAACAGAGACCCAGCCGGAGGAGCAGCCCTCCCTGTCTGGGGGACAGAGACAGAGAACAGAGACCCAGCCGGAGGAGCAGCCCTCCCTGCCTGGGGGGACAGAGACAGAGAACAGAGACCCAGCCGGAGGAGCAGCCCTCCCTGTCTGGGGGACAGAGACAGAGAACAGAGACCCAGCCGGAGGAGCAGCCCTCCCTGTCTGGGGGGACAGAGACAGAGAACAGAGACCCAGCCGGAGGAGCAGCCCTCCCTGTCTGGGGGGACAGAGACAGAGACAGAGACAGAGAACAGAGACCCAGCCGGAGCAGCCCTCCCAGTCTGGGTGGACAGAGACAGAGAACAGAGACAGAGAACAGAGACCCAGCCGGAGCAGCAACCCTCCCTGTCTGGGGGACAGAGACAGAGACAGAGAACAGAGACCCAGCCGGAGGAGCAACCCTCCCTGTCTGGGGGACAGAGACAGAGACAGAGAACAGAGACCCAGCCGGAGCAGCAACCCTCCCTGTCTGGGGGACAGAGACAGAGACAGAGAACAGAGACCCAGCCGGAGGAGCAACCCTCCCTGTCTGGGGGACAGAGACAGAGAACAGAGACAGAGACAGAGACAGAGAACAGAGACCCAGCCGGAGCAGCAACCCTCCCTGTCTGGGGGACAGAGACAGAGACAGAGAACAGAGACCCAGCCGGAGGAGCAACCCTCCCTGTCTGGGGGACAGAGACAGAGAACAGAGACCCAGCCGGAGCAGCAACCCTCCCTGTCTGGTTGGACAGAGACAGAGACAGAGACCCAGCCGGAGCAGCAACCCTCCCTGTCTGGGGGGGACAGAGACAGAGAACCAGCCGGAGCAGCAACCCTCCCTGCCTGGGGGACAGAGACAGAGAACAGAGACCCAGCCGGAGGAGCAACCCTCCCTGTCTGGGTGGACAGAGACAGAGACCCAGCCGGAGGAGCAACCCTCCCTGTCTGGGGGGACAGAGACAGAGAACAGAGACCCAGCCGGAGCAGCAACCCTCCCTGTCTGGGGGGACAGAGACAGAGAACAGAGACCCAGCCGGAGGAGCAGCCCTCCCTGTCTGGGGGGACAGAGACAGAGACCCAGCCGGAGGAGCAGCCCTCCCTGTCTGGGGGACAGAGACAGAGAACAGAGACCCAGCCGGAGCAGCAACCCTCCCTGTCTGGGGGACAGAGACAGAGAACAGAGACCCAGCCGGAGGAGCAGCCCTCCCTGTCTGGGTGGACAGAGACAGAGAACAGAGACCCAGCAGGAGCAGCCAACCCTGCCTGGGTGGACAGAGACAGAGACAGAGAACAGAGACCCAGCCAGAGGAGCAACCCTCCCTGTCTGGGGGGACAGAGACAGAGAACAGAGACCCAGCCGGAGGAGCAACCCTCCCTGTCTGGGTGGACAGAGACAGAGAACAGAGACCCAGCCGGAGCAGCAACCCTCCCTGTCTGGGTGGACAGAGACAGAGAACAGAGACCCAGCCAGAGGAGCAACCCTCCCTGTCTGGGGGGACAGAGACAGAGAACAGAGACCCAGCAGGAGCAGCCCTCCCTGCTTGAGTGGACAGAGACAGAGAACAGAGACCCAGCAGGAGCAACCCTCCCTGTCTGGGTGGACAGAGACAGAGAACAGAGACAGAGAACAGAGACAGAGACAGAGAACAGAGACCCAGCCGGAGCAGCAACCCTCCCTGTCTGGGGGACAGAGACAGAGAACAGAGACCCAGCCGGAGGAGCAACCCTCCCTGTCTGGGTGGACAGAGACAGAGACAGAGACAGAGACAGAGACAGAGAACAGAGACCCAGCCGGAGCAGCAAACCTCCCTGTCTGGGGGACAGAGACAGAGACAGAGAACAGAGACCCAGCCGGAGGAGCAACCCTCCCTGTTTGGGGGACAGAGACAGAGACAGAGACAGAGAACAGAGACCCAGCCGGAGGAGCAGCCCTCCCTGTCTGGGGGACAGAGACAGAGACAGAGAACAGAGACAGAGACAGAGGAGCAGCCCTCCCTGTCTGGGTGGACAGAGACAGAGAACAGAGACCCAGCCGGAGCAGCAACCCTCCCTGTCTGGTGGACAGAGACAGAGAACAGAGACAGAGAACGGAGACAGAGAACAGAGACCCAGCCGGAGCAGCAACCCTCCCTGTCTGGGTGGACAGGACAGAGAACAGAGACAGAGAACAGAGACAGAGAACAGAGACCCAGCCGGAGGAGCAACCCTCCCTGTCTGGGTGGACAGAGACAGAGACAGAGAACAGAGACCCAGCCGGAGGAGCAACCCTCCCTGTCTGGGTGGACAGAGACAGAGAACAGAGACCCAGCCGGAGCAGCAACCCTCCTAGTCTGGGGGACAGAGACAGAGAACAGAGACCCAGCAGGAGCAGCAACCCTCCCTGTCTGGGTGGACAGAGACAGAGACAGAGAACAGAGACCCAGCCGGAGCAGCAACCCTCCCTGTCTGGGTGGACAGAGACAGAGACAGAGACAGAGAACAGAGACCCAGCCGGAGCAGCAACCCTCCCTGTCTGGGTGGACAGAGACAGAGACAGAGAACAGAGACCCAGCCGGAGCAGCAACCCTCCCTGTCTGGGTGGACAGAGACAGACAGAGACAGAGATCAGAGACCCAGCCGGAGGAGCAACCCTCCCTGTCTGGGTGGACAGAGACAGAGAACAGAGACCCAGCCGGAGGAGCAGCCCTCCCTGCCAGGGGGACAGAGACAGAGAACAGAGAACAGAGACCCAGCCGGAGGAGCAACCCTCCCTGTCTGGGTGGACAGAGACCCAGCCGGAGGAGCAGCCCTCCCTGCCAGGGGGACAGAGTCAGAGACAGAGAACAGAGACCCAGCCGGAGGAGCAACCCTCCCTGCCTGGGGGGGGACAGAGACAGAGACAGAGACCCAGCCGGAGGAGCAGCCCTCCCTGTCTGGGTGGACAGAGACAGAGAACAGAGACCCAGCCGGAGCAACCCTCCCTGTCTGGGTGGACAGAGACAGAGACAGAGAACAGAGACAGAGACAGAGACAGAGAACAGAGACCCAGCCAGAGGAGCAACCCTCCCTGTCTGGGGGACAGAGACAGAGAACAGAGACCCAGCCGGAGCAACCCTCCCTGTCTGGGTGGACAGAGACAGAGAACAGAGACAGAGACAGAGAACAGAGAACAGAGACAGAGAACAGAGACAGAGAACAGAGACAGAGACAGAGAACAGAGACCCAGCAGGAGGAGCAAACCCTCCCTGTCTGGGTGGACAGAGACAGAGAACAGAGACCCAGCCGGAGGAGCAGCCCTCCCTGCTGGGGGGACAGAGACAGAGAACAGAGAACAGAGACCCAGCCGGAGGAGCAACCCTCCCTGTCTGGGTGGACAGAGACCCAGCCGGAGGAGCAGCCCTCCCTGCCAGGGGGACAGAGACAGAGACAGAGAACAGAGACCCAGCCGGAGGAGCAACCCTCCCTGCCTGGGGGACAGAGACAGAGACAGAGACCCAGCCGGAGGAGCAGCCCTCCCTGTCTGGGTGGACAGAGACAGAGAACAGAGACCCAGCCGGAGCAACCCTCCCTGTCTGGGTGGACAGAGACAGAGACAGAGAACAGAGACAGAGACAGAGACAGAGACAGAGAACAGAGACCCAGCCAGAGGAGCAACCCTCCCTGTCTGGGGGACAGAGACAGAGAACAGAGACCCAGCCGGAGCAGCCCTCCCTGTCTGGTTGGACAGAGACAGAGACAGAGACCCAGCCGGAGCAGCAACCCTCCCTGTCTGGGGGACAGAGACAGAGAACCAGCCGGAGCAGCAACCCTCCCTGCCTGGGGGACAGAGACAGAGAACAGAGACCCAGCCGGAGGAGCAACCCTCCCTGTCTGGGTGGACAGAGACAGAGACCCAGCCGGAGGAGCAACCCTCCCTGTCTGGGGGACAGAGACAGAGAACAGAGACCCAGCCGGAGCAGCAACCCTCCCTGTCTGGGGGACAGAGACAGAGAACAGAGACCCAGCCGGAGGAGCAACCCTCCCTGTCTGGGTGGACAGAGACAGAGACCCAGCCGGAGGAGCAAGCCCTCCCTGTCTGGGGGACAGAGACAGAGAACAGAGACCCAGCCGGAGCAGCAACCCTCCCTGTCTGGGGGACAGAGACAGAGAACAGAGACCCAGCCGGAGGAGCAGCCCTCCCTGTCTGGGTGGACAGAGACAGAGAACAGAGACCCAGCAGGAGCAGCCAACCCTGCCTGGGTGGACAGAGACAGAGACAGAGAACAGAGACCCAGCCAGAGGAGCAACCCTCCCTGTCTGGGGGACAGAGACAGAGAACAGAGACCCAGCCGGAGGAGCAACCCTCCCTGTCTGGGTGGACAGAGACAGAGAACAGAGACCCAGCCGGAGCAGCAACCCTCCCTGTCTGGGTGGACAGAGACAGAGAACAGAGACCCAGCCAGAGGAGCGACCCTCCCTGTCTGGGGGACAGAGACAGAGAACAGAGACCCAGCAGGAGCAGCCCTCCCTGCTTGAGTGGACAGAGACAGAGAACAGAGACCCAGCAGGAGCAACCCTCCCTGTCTGGGTGGACAGAGACAGAGAACAGAGACAGAGAACAGAGACAGAGACAGAGAACAGAGACCCAGCCGGAGCAGCAACCCTCCCTGTCTGGGGGGAGAGACAGAGAACAGAGACCCAGCCGGAGGAGCACCCTCCCTGTCTGGGTGGACAGAGACAGAGACAGAGACAGAGACAGAGAACAGAGACCCAGCCGGAGCAGCAAACCTCCCTGTCTGGGGGACAGAGACAGAGACAGAGAACAGAGACCCAGCCGGAGGAGCAACCCTCCCTGTTTGGGGGACAGAGACAGAGACAGAGACAGAGAACAG
This sequence comes from Oncorhynchus keta, assembly GCF_023373465.1. NCBI lineage: Eukaryota > Metazoa > Chordata > Actinopteri > Salmoniformes > Salmonidae > Oncorhynchus > Oncorhynchus keta. The sequence continues at coordinate 46,141 of NW_026280445.1, forward strand.
AGACCCAGCCGGAGGAGCAGCCCTCCCTGTCTGGGGGACAGAGACAGAGACAGAGAACAGAGACAGAGACAGAGGAGCAGCCCTCCCTGTCTGGGTGGACAGAGACAGAGAACAGAGACCCAGCCGGAGCAGCAACCCTCCCTGTCTGAGTGGACAGAGACAGAGAACAGAGACAGAGAACGGAGACAGAGAACAGAGACCCAGCCGGAGCAGCAACCCTCCCTGTCTGGGTGGACAGAGACAGAGAACAGAGACAGAGAACAGAGACAGAGAACAGAGACCCAGCCGGAGGAGCAACCCTCCCTGTCTGGGTGGACAGAGACAGACGACAGAGAACAGAGACCCAGCCGGAGGAGCAACCCTCCCTGTCTGGGTGGACAGAGACAGAGAACAGAGACCCAGCCGGAGCAGCAACCCTCCTAGTCTGGGGGACAGAGACAGAGAACAGAGACCCAGCAGGAGCAGCAACCCTCCCTGTCTGGGTGGACAGAGACAGAGACAGAGAACAGAGACCCAGCCGGAGCAGCAACCCTCCCTGTCTGGGTGGACAGAGACAGAGACAGAGACAGAGAACAGAGACCCAGCCGGAGCAGCAACCCTCCCTGTCTGGGTGGACAGAGACAGAGACAGAGAACAGAGACCCAGCCGGAGCAGCAACCCTCCCTGTCTGGGTGGACAGAGACAGAGACAGAGACAGAGATCAGAGACCCAGCCGGAGGAGCAACCCTCCCTGTCTGGGTGGACAGAGACAGAGAACAGAGACCCAGCCGGAGGAGCAGCCCTCCCTGCCAGGGGGGACAGAGACAGAGAACAGAGAACAGAGACCCAGCCGGAGGAGCAACCCTCCTGTCTGGGTGGACAGAGACCCAGCCGGAGGAGCAGCCCTCCCTGCCAGGGGGACAGAGTCAGAGACAGAGAACAGAGACCCAGCCGGAGGAGCAACCCTCCCTGCCTGGGGGACAGAGACAGAGACAGAGACCCAGCCGGAGGAGCAGCCCTCCCTGTCTGGGTGGACAGAGACAGAGAACAGAGACCCAGCCGGAGCAACCCTCCCTGTCTGGGTGGACAGAGACAGAGACAGAGAACAGAGACAGAGACAGAGACAGAGAACAGAGACCCAGCCAGAGGAGCAACCCTCCCTGTCTGGGGGACAGAGACAGAGAACAGAGACCCAGCCGGAGCAACCCTCCCTGTCTGGGTGGACAGAGACAGAGAACAGAGACAGAGACAGAGAACAGAGAACAGAGACAGAGAACAGAGACAGAGAACAGAGACAGAGACAGAGAACAGAGACCCAGCAGGAGGAGCAAACCCTCCCTGTCTGGGTGGACAGAGACAGAGAACAGAGACCCAGCCGGAGGAGCAGCCCTCCCTGCCAGGGGACAGAGACAGAGACAGAGAACAGAGACCCAGCCGGAGGAGCAACCCTCCCTGTCTGGGTGGACAGAGACCCAGCCGGAGGAGCAGCCCTCCCTGCCAGGGGGACAGAGACAGAGACAGAGAACAGAGACCCAGCCGGAGGAGCAACCCTCCCTGCCTGGGGGACAGAGACAGAGACAGAGACCCAGCCGGAGGAGCAGCCCTCCCTGTCTGGGTGGACAGAGACAGAGAACAGAGACCCAGCCGGAGCAACCCTCCCTGTCTGGGTGGACAGAGACAGAGACAGAGAACAGAGACAGAGACAGAGACAGAGACAGAGAACAGAGACCCAGCCAGAGGAGCAACCCTCCCTGTCTGGGGGACAGAGACAGAGAACAGAGACCCAGCCGGAGCAACCCTCCCTGTCTGGGTGGACAGAGACAGAGAACAGAGACAGAGACAGAGAACAGAGAACAGAGACAGAGAACAGAGACAGAGACAGAGAACAGAGACCCAGCCGGAGGAGCAACCCTCCCTGTCTGGGGGGACAGAGACAGAGAACAGAGACCCAGCCGGAGGAGCAACCCTCCCTCTCTGGGTGGACAGAGACAGAGACAGAGAACAGAGACAGAGGACAGAGACAGAGAACAGAGACAGAGAACAGAGACAGAGAACAGAGACAGAGAACAGAGACCAGAGACCAGAGACCAGAGACAGGAACAGAGACAGAGAACAGAGACAGAGACAGAGGACAGAGACAGAGAACAGAGACAGAGAACAGAGACAGAGAACAGAGACCAGAGACAGAGACAGAGACCCAGCCAGAGAACAGAGACAGAGACAGAGACAGAGAACAGAGACAGAGACCAGAGACCCAGCCAGAGAACAGAGACAGAGACAGAGAACAGAGACAGAGAACAGAGACAGAGGACAGAGACAGAGAACAGAGACAGAGAACAGAGACAGAGAACAGAGACAGAGACCAGAGACCCAGCCAGAGAACAGAGACAGAGACAGAGAACAGAGACAGAGAACAGAGACAGAGAACAGAGAACAGAGAACAGAGAACAGAGACAGAGACAGAGACAGACAGAGAACAGAGACAGAGGACAGAGACAGAGGACAGAGACAGAGACAGAGAACAGAGACAGAGGACAGAGACAGAGGACAGAGACAGAGGACAGAGACAGAGGACAGAGACAGAGGACAGAGACAGAGACAGAGAACAGAGGCAGAGACAGAGACAGAGAACAGAGAACAGAGACAGAGACAGAGACAGAGAACAGAGACAGAGACAGAGAACAGAGACAGAGAACAGAGACAGACAGAGAACAGAGACAGAGGACAGAGAACAGAGGACAGAGAACAGAGGACAGAGGACAGAGAACAGAGAACAGAGACAGAGACAGAGAACAGAGGCAGAGACAGAGACAGAGACAGAGACCCAGCCAGAGACAGAGAACAGAGACAGAGACAGAGAACAGAGACAGAGACAGAGACAGAGACAGAGAACAGAGACAGAGACAGAGACAGAGACAGAGAACAGAGACAGAGAACAGAGACAGAGACAGAGACCCAGCCAGAGACAGAGACAGAGAACAGAGACAGAGAACAGAGACAGAGAACAGAGACAGAGACCCAGCCAGAGACAGAGAACAGAGACAGAGAACAGAGACAGAGAACAGAGACAGAGACAAGAGACAGAGACAGAGACAGAGAACAGAGACAGAGAACAGAGACAGAACAGAGACAGAGGCCAGAGAACAGAGACAGAGAACAGAGACAGAGACAGAGAACAGAGACAAGAGACAGAGACAGAGAACAGAGAACAGAGAACAGAGACAGAGACAGAGACAGAGAACAGAGAACAGAGACAGAGAACAGAGAACAGAGAACAGAGAACAGAGACAGAGAACAGAGACAGAGACAGAGAACAGAGACAGAGACAGAGAACAGAGACAGAGAACAGAGACAGAGACCAGAGAACAGAGACAGAGAACAGAGACAGAGAACAGAGACAGAGACAGAGAACAGAGACAAGAGACAAGAAACAGAGAACAGAGACAGAGAACAGAGACAGAGAACAGAGAACAGAGACAGAGACAGAGAACAGAGACAGAGAACAGAGACAGAGAACAGAGACAGAGAACAGAGACAGAGACAGAGACAGAGAACAGAGAACAGAGACAGAGAACAGAGACAGAGAACAGAGACAGAGACAGAGAACAGAGACCCAGCCAGAGCAGCAAGGCCATGGCATGTTTCCAGAACAGACACAGGTTGCCATGGGAATATAAGTATTCAGCCCAAAAGAGGACAGACAATTACTGTGAGAACCAGGTCAGCTACCGTCTGTCTGTAACAGTATGAACCAGGCCAGATAAAGTACGTCCCTGTCTAAACCAGGCCAGATGCAGTATTTCCCTGTCTAAACCAGGCCAGATAAAGTATGTCCTTGTCTAAACCAGGCCAGATGCAGTACTTCCCTGTCTAAACCAGGCCAGATGCAGTACTTCCCTGTCTAAACCAGGCCAGATGCAGTACTTCCCTGTCTAAACCAGGCCAGATGCAGTACTTCCCTGTCTAAACCAGGCCAGATGCAGTACTTCCTTGTCTAAACCAGGCCAGATGCAGTACTTCCCTGTCTAAACCAGGCCAGATGCAGTACTTCCCTGTCTAAACCAGGCCAGATAAAGTATGTCCTTGTCTAAACCAGGCCAGATGCAGTACTTCCCTGTCTAAACCAGGCCAGATGCAGTACTTCCCTGTCTAAACCAGGCCAGATGCAGTACTTCCTTGTCTAAACCAGGCCAGATGCAGTACTTCCCTGTCTAAACCAGGCCAGATAAAGTATGTCCTTGTCTAAACCAGGCCAGATGCAGTACTTCCCTGTCTAAACCAGGCCAGATGCAGTACTTCCCTGTCTAAACCAGGCCAGATGCAGTACTTCCTTGTCTAAACCAGGCCAGATGCAGTACTTCCCTGTCTAAACCAGGCCAGATACAGTACTTCCTTGTCTAAACCAGGCCAGATAGAGGACTTCCTTGTCTAAACCAGGCCAGATGCAGTACTTCCCTGTCTAAACCAGGCCAGATGCAGTACTTCCTTGTCTAAACCAGGCCAGATGCAGTACTTCCCTGTCTAAACCAGGCCAGATGTAGTACTTCCCTGTCTAAACCAGGCCAGATGCAGTACTTCCTTGTCTAAACCAGGCCAGATGCAGTACTTCCCTGTCTAAACCAGGCCAGATGCAGTACTTCCCTGTCTAAACCAGGCCAGATGCAGTACTTCCCTGTCTAAACCAGACCAGATAAATTACTTCCCTGTCTAAACCAGGCCAAATGCAATACTACCCTGTCTAAACCAGGCCAGATGCAGTACTACCCTGTCTAAACCAGGCCAGATAGAGGACTTCCCTGTCTAAACCAGGCCAGATACAGGACTACCCTGTCTAAACCAGGCCAGATAAATGACTTCCCTGTCTAAACCAGGCCAGATGCAGTACTACCCTGTCTAAACCAGGCCAGATAGAGGACGTCCCTGTCTAAACCAGGCCAGATAGAGGACTTCCCTGTCTAAACCAATTTGTAAGTCGCTCTGGATAAGAGCGTCTGCTAAATGACTTAAATGTAATGTAAATGTAAACCAGGCCAGATAGAGGACTTCCCTGTCTAAACCAGGCCAGATGCAGTACTACCCTGTCTAAACCAGGCCAGATAGAGGACTTCCCTGTCCAAACCAGGCCAGATAGAGGACTTCCCTGTCTAAACCAGGCCAGATAAATGACTTCCCTGTCTAAACCAGGCCAGATGCAGTACTACCCTGTCTAAACCAGGCCAGATAGAGGACGTCCCTGTCTAAACCAGGCCAGATAGAGGACTTCCCTGAATCAGAGAGCACTTCATCTGAGGGAGTGAACCCCATCGGTGGTCAGTGACCTAACAGCTAACACAGCAACATTTCAGCCAGCTTGCAGGTGAGTCACTAGACTCCTCCATGACGACGAAACAAGTCTAGAAAACCCAATGGTATTTTAGCTGGGACAGACTAAACCATACAGTAACGTTGATATAGACAGACACACAGAGGGATTAAAGGAGGTTGAGACGGAGCATACCTCTGTCCCTCAGGCCATCCTCCTCAACGTCAGCGGAACCACAGCCCTCCTCCTCGACCCCCTGGAGGAGTCGACACTAACGGAGCCAACAGAGATGCAGAACCACAGCCCTGCTCCTCGACCCCCTGGAGGGGTCAACACTAACGGAGCCACAGCCCTGCTCCTCGACCCCCTGGAGGGGTCAACACTAACGGAGCCAAAGCCCTCCTCCTCGACCCCCTGGAGGGGTCAACACTAACGGAGCCAAAGCCCTCCTCCTCGACCCCCTGGAGGGGTCAACACTAACGGAGCCAAAGCCCTCCTCCTCGACCCCCTGGAGGGGTCAACACTAACGGAGCCAAAGCCCTCCTCCTCGACCCCCTGGAGGGGTCAACACTAACGGAGCCAACGAGATCCGTTTGCGCGGTCGCTCCCTCTACCTACATGTGTGCAACTGAATGTTTGGAACACAACACAAACGGAGAGCACTTTACTGTCTACAAAACACAACGTTCCAAAGCAGTGAGGTCATCAAACCCAGACCAGATCAGACATGACCGGGCTGAATTCATCTCACCCTAACCCTAACCCCCCTAACCCTAACCATGACTGGGCTGAATTCATCTCCTAACCCTAACCCTAACCCCTAACCATGACTGGGCTGAATTCTAACCCTAACCCTAACCCCCTAACCCTAATCCTAACCCCCTAACCCTAACCCCCCTAACCCCTAACCATGACCGGGCTGAATTCATCTCACCCTAACCCTAACCCCCCTAACCCTAACCATGACCGGGCTGAATTCTAACCAAAAACCGTAACCATGACTGGGCTGAATTCTAACCCTAACCCTAAACCTAACCCTTAACCCTAACACCCTAACACCCTAACCCTGACCCTCAAAACCCTAACCCCTAACCCCCTAACCTAACCCTAACCCCTAACCCTAACCCTTAACCCTAACCCCTAACCCTAAACCTAACCATGACCCTAACCATGACCCTAACACCCTAACCCTAACACCCTAACCCTAACGCCTAACCCCTAACCTAACCCTAACCCCTAACCCTAACCCTAACGCCTAACCCTAACCCTTAACCCTAACCCCTAACCCTAAACCTAACCCTAACCCCTAACCATGACCCTAACACCCCTAACCCTAACCCCCTAACCCTAACCCCTAACCATGACCGGGCTGAATTCATCTCACCCTAACCCTAACCCCTAACCCTAACCCTAACCCCTAACCCTAACCCCTAACCATGACCGGGCTGAATTCATCTCACCCTAACCCTAACCCCTAACCCTAACCCTAACCCCTAACCCTAACCATGACCGGGCTGAATTCTAACCCTAACCGTAACCATGACTGGGCTGAATTCTAACCCTAACCCTAAACCTAACCCTTAACCCTAACACCCTAACCCTAACGCCTAACCCCTAACCTAACCCTAACCCCTAACCCTAACCCTAACGCCTAACCCTAACCCTTAACCCTAACCCCTAACCCTAAACCTAACCATGACCCTAACCATGACCCTAACACCCCTAACCCTAACACCCTAACCCTAACGCCTAACCCCCCTAACCTAACCCTAACCCTAACCCTAACGCCTAACCCTAACCCTTAACCCTAACCCCTAACCCTAAACCTAACCATGACCCTAACCATGACCCTAACACCCCTAACCCTAACCCCCCTAACCCTAACCCCCCTAACCCTAACCCCTAACCATGACCGGGCTGAATTCATCTCATCCTATACAAGTTCCTTCCAACATTCTCCTGTTGATCTAAATACTAAATAGGTGACAGCATCACAGGTTGAGGGATTTGACAGACGACAGAACATGCGACCTTCCAGGAAAAATAGCCGTATTTCAGCTACAGTAGATCCCCGGGGATAAGTCAGTATTTCAGCTACAGTAGATCCCCAGAGATAAGTCAGTATTTCAGCTACAGTAGATCCCCAGAGATAAGTCAGTATTTCAGCTACAGTAGATCCCCAGAGATAAGTCAGTATTTCAGCTACAGTAGATCCCCAGGGATAAGTCAGTATTTCAGCTACAGTAGATCCCCAGGGATAAGTCAGTATTTCAGCTACAGTAGATCCCCAGAGATAAGTCAGTATTTCAGCTACAGTAGATCCCCAGGGATAAGTCAGTATTTCAGCTACAGTAGATCCCCAGTCAGTATTTCAGCTACAGTAGATCCCCAGAGATAAGTCAGTATTTCAGCTACAGTAGATCCCCAGTCAGTATTTCAGCTACAGTAGATCCCCAGAGATAAGTCAGTATTTCAGCTACAGTAGATCCCCAGAGATAAGTCAGTATTTCAGCTACAGTAGATCCCCAGTCAGTATTTCAGCTACAGTAGATCCCCAGAGATAAGTCAGTATTTCAGCTACAGTAGATCCCCAGGGATAAGTCAGTATTTCAGCTACAGTAGATCCCCAGGGATAAGTCAGTATTTCAGCTACAGTAGATCCCCAGAGATAAGTCAGTATTTCAGCTACAGTAGATCCCCCAGGGATAGGTCAGTATTTCAGCTACAGTAGAACCCCAGGGATACGTCAGTATTTTGGCTACAGTAGATCCCCAGAGATAAGTCAGTATTTCAGCTACAGTAGATCCCCAGAGATAAGTCAGTATTTCAGCTACAGTAGATCCCCAGAGATAAGTCAGTATTTCAGCTACAGTAGATCCCCAGGGATAAGTCAGTATTTCCGCTACAGTAGATCCCCAGGGATAAGTCAGTATTTCAGCTACAGTAGATCCCCAGGGATAAGTCAGTATTTCAGCTACAGTAGATCCCCAGGGATAAGTCAGTATTTCAGCTACAGTAGATCCCCCAGGGATAAGTCAGTATTTCAGCTACAGTAGATCCCCAGGGATAAGTCAGTATTTCAGCTACAGTAGATCCCCAGGGATAAGTCAGTATTTCAGCTACAGTAGATCCCCAGGGATAAGTCAGTATTTCAGCTACAGTAGATACCCAGAGATAAGTCAGTATTTCAGCTACAGTAGATCCCCCAGGGATAAGTCAGTATTTCAGCTACAGTAGATCCCCAGGGATAAGTCAGTATTTCAGCTACAGTAGATCCCCAGAGATAAGTCAGTATTTCAGCTACAGTAGATCCCCCAGGGATAAGTCAGTATTTCAGCTACAGTAGATCCCCAGAGATAAGTCAGTATTTCAGCTACAGTAGATCCCCCAGGGATAAGTCAGTATTTCAGCTACAGTAGATCCCCAAGGATAAGTCAGTATTTCAGCTACAGTAGATCCCCAGAGATAAGTCAGTATTTCAGCTACAGTAGATCCCCAGGGATAAGTCAGTATTTCAGCTACAGTAGATCCCCAGAGATAAGTCAGTATTTCAGCTACAGTAGATCCCCAGGGATAAGTCAGTATTTCAGCTACAGTAGATCCCCAGGGATAAGTCAGTATTTCAGCTACAGTAGATCCCCAGGGATAAGTCAGTATTTCAGCTACAGTAGATCCCCAGGGATAAGTCAGTATTTCAGCTACAGTAGATCCCCAGAGATAAGTCAGTATTTCAGCTACAGTAGATCCCCAGTCAGTATTTCAGCTACAGTAGATCCCCAGAGATAAGTCAGTATTTCAGCTACAGTAGATCCCCAGTCAGTATTTCAGCTACAGTAGATCCCCAGAGATAAGTCAGTATTTCAGCTACAGTAGATCCCCAGAGATAAGTCAGTATTTCAGCTACAGTAGATCCCCAGAGATAAGTCAGTATTTCAGCTACAGTAGATCCCCAGAGATAAGTCAGTATTTCAGCTACAGTAGATCCCCAGAGATAAGTCAGTATTTCAGCTACAGTAGATCCCCAGGGATAAGTCAGTATTTCAGCTACAGTAGATCCCCAGAGATAAGTCAGTATTTCAGCTACAGTAGATCCCCAGAGATAAGTCAGTATTTCAGCTACAGTAGATCCCCAGGGATAAGTCAGTATTTCAGCTACAGTAGATCCCCAGAGATAAGTCAGTATTTCAGCTACAGTAGATCCCCAGGGATAAGTCAGTATTTCAGCTACAGTAGATCCCCAGGGATAAGTCAGTATTTCAGCTACAGTAGATCCCCAGGGATAAGTCAGTATTTCAGCTACAGTAGATCCCCAGAGATAAGTCAGTATTTCAGCTACAGTAGATCCCCAGTCAGTATTTCAGCTACAGTAGATCCCCAGTCAGTATTTCAGCTACAGTAGATCCCCAGGGATAAGTCAGTATTTCAGCTACAGTAGATCCCCAGAGATAAGTCAGTATTTCAGCTACAGTAGATCCCCAGGGATAAGTCAGTATTTCCGCTACAGTAGATCCCCAGAGATAAGTCAGTATTTCAGCTACAGTAGATCCCCAGAGATAAGTCAGTATTTCAGCTACAGTAGATCCCCAGAGATAAGTCAGTATTTCAGCTACAGTAGAACCCCAGGGATAAGTCAGTATTTCAGCTACAGTAGATCCCCAGGGATAAGTCAGTATTTCAGCTACAGTAGAACCCTGGTCCAAAGCCTCCAAAATGGCACCCTATTCCCTATGGACCCCGGTCAAAACCATCCATAGGGAATACCACAACACCACTACACCGGGCATTCAGAGCAGCAACACCACTACACCGGGTATTCAGAGCAGCAACACCACTACACCGGGCATTCAGAGCAGCAACACCACTACACCGGGCATTCAGAGCAGCAACACCACTACACCGGGCCTTCAGAGCAGCAACACCACTACACCGGGCATTCAGAGCAGCAACACCACTACACCGGGCCTTCAGAGCAGCAACACCACTACAACGGGCCTTCAGAGCAGCAACACCACTACACCGGGCATTCAGAGCAGCAACACCACTACACCACTACACCGGGCATTCAGAGCAGCAACACCACTACACCGGGCATTCAGAGCAGCAACACCACTACACCGGGCATTCAGAGCAGCAACACCACTACACCGGGCCTTCAGAGCAGCAACGCCACTACACCGGGCATTCAGAGCAGAAACACCACTACACCGGGCATTCAGAGCAGCAACACCACTACAATGGGCCTTCAGAGCAGCAACACCACTACACCGGGCATTCAGAGCAGCAACACCACTACACCGGGCATTCAGAGCAGCAACACCACTACACCGGGTATTCAGAGCAGCAACACCACTACACCGGGCATTCAGAGCAGCAACACCACTACAACGGGCCTTCAGAGCAGCAACACCACTACACCGGGCCTTCAGAGCAGCAACACCACTACACCGGGCATTCAGGGCAGCAACACCACTACACCACTACACCGGGCATCAGAGCAGCAACACCACTACACAGGGCCACTCAGAGCAGCAACACCACTACACCGGGCATTCAGAGCAGCAACACCACTACCAGGGCCTTCAGAGCAGCAACACCACTACACCGGGCCTTCAGAGCAGCAACGCCACTACACCGGGCCTTCAGAGCAGCAACGCCACTACACCGGGCATTCAGAGCAGAAACACCACTACACCGGGCATTCAGAGCAGCAACACCACTACACCGGGCATTCAGAGCAGCAACACCACTACACCGGGCATTCAGAGCAGCAACACCACAACACCACTACACCACTACACCGGGCATTCAGAGCAGCAACACCACAACACCACTACACCACTACACCGGGCATTCAGAGCAGCAACACCACTACACCGGGCCTTCAGAGCAGCAACACCACTACACCGGGCATTCAGAGCAGCAACACCACTACACCACTAAACCGGGCATTCAGAACAGCAACACCACTACACCGGGCATTCAGAACAGCAACACCACTACACCGGGCCTTCAGAGCAGCAACACCACTACACCACTACACCGGGCATTCAGAACAGCAACACCACTACACCGGGCCTTCAGAGCACAACACCACTACACCGGGCCTTCAGAGCAGCAACACCACTACACCGGGCCTTCAGAGCAGCAACACCACTACACCACTACACCGGGCCTTCAGAGCAGCAACACCACTACACCACTACACCACGGGCCTTCAGAGCAGCAACACCACTACACCACTACACCAGGGCCTTCAGAGCAGCAACACCACTACACCACTACACCGGGCATTCAGAACAGCAACACACTACACCGGGCCTTCAGAGCAGCAACACCACTACACCACTACACCGGGCCTTCAGAGCAGCAACACCACTACACCGGGCCTTCAGAGCAGCAACACCACTACACCACTACACCAGGCCTTCAGAGCAGCAACACCACTACACCGGGCCTTCAGAGCAGCAACACCACTACACCACTACACCGGGCATTCAGAGCAGCAACACCATTACACCGGGCATTCAGAACAGCAACACCACTACACCACTACACCGGGCATTCAGAACAGCAACACCACTACACCGGGCCTTCAGAGCAGCAACACCACTACACCACTACACCGGGCATTCAGAACAGCAACACCACTACACCGGGCCTTCAGAGCAGCAACACCACTACACCGGACCTTCAGAGCAGCAACACCACTACACCGGGCATTCAGAGCAGCAACACCACTACACCACTCAGAACAGCAACACCACACCGGGCCTTCAGAGCAGCAACACCACTACACCACTACACCGGGCAATCAGAGCAGCAACACCACTACACCACTACACCGGGCCTTCAGAGCAGCAACACCACTACACCGGGCATTCAGAGCAGCAACACCACTACACCGGGCATTCAGAGCAGCAACACCACTACACAGGGCCTTCAGAGCAGCAACGCCACTACACCGGGCCTTCAGAGCAGCAACACCACTACACCGGGCATTCAGAGCAGCAACACCACTACACCGGGCATTCAGAGCAGCAACACCACTACACCGGGCATTCAGAGCAGCAACACCACTACACCACTACGCCACTACACCGGGCATTCAGAGCAGCAACACCACTACACCGGGCCTTCAGAGCAGCAACACCACTACACCGGGCATTCAGAGCAGCAACACCACTACACCACTACACCGGGCATTCAGAACAGCAACACCACTACACCGGGCATTCAGAACAGCAACACCACTACACCGGGCCTTCAGAGCAGCAACACCACTACACCGGGCATTCAGAGCAGCAACACCACTACACCGGGCATTCAGAGCAGCAACACCACTACACCTGGGCCTTCAGAGCAGCAACACCACTACACCGGGCATTCAGAGCAGCAGCAACACCACTACACCACGGGCATTCAGAGCAGCAACACCACTACACCACTACACCGGGCCTTCAGAGCAGCAACACCACTCAGAGCACACCACTACACCGGGCCTTCAGAGCAGCAACACCACTACACCAGGCCTTCAGAGCAGCAACACCACTACACCAGGCCTTCAGAGCAGCAACACCACTACACCACTACACCAGGCCTTCAGAGCAGCAACACCACTACACCGGGCCTTCAGAGCAGCAACACCACTACACCACTACACCGGGCATTCAGAGCAGCAACACCACTACACCGGGCATTCAGAACAGCAACACCACTACACCACTACACCGGGCATTCAGAACAGCAACACCACTACACCGGGCCTTCAGAGCAGCAACACCACTACACCACTACACCGGGCATTCAGAACAGCAACACCACTACACCGGGCCTTCAGAGCAGCAACACCACTACACCGGGCCTTCAGAGCAGCAACACCACTACACCGGGCATTCAGAGCAGCAACACCACTACACCACTACACCGGGCCTTCAGAGCAGCAACACCACTACACCACTACACCGGGCCTTCAGAGCAGCAACACCACACCACTACACCGGGCCTTCAGAGCAGCACCGGGCCTTCAGAGCACACCACTACACCAGGCCTTCAGAGCAGCAACCACTACAGGCCTTCAGAGCAGCAACACCACTACACCAGGCCTTCAGAGCAGCAACACCACTACACCGGGCCTTCAGAGCAGCAACACCACTACACCGGGCCTTCAGAGCAGCAACACCACTACACCACTACACCGGGCATTCAGAGCAGCAACACCACTACACCGGGCCTTCAGAGCAGCAACACCACACTCAGAGCACACCACTACACCGGGCCTTCAGAGCAGCAACACCACTACACCGGGCATTCAGAGCAGCAACACCACTACACCGGGCCTTCAGAGCAGCAACCACCACATTCAGAGCAGCAACACCACTACACCGGGCATTCAGAGCAGCAACACCACTACACCGGGCATTCAGAGCAGCAACACCACTACACCACTACACCGGGCATTCAGAGCAGCAACACCACTACACGGGTATTCAGCAAACAGCAACACCACTACACCGGGCATTCAGAGCAGCAACACCACTACACCGGGCATTCAGAGCAGCAACACCACTACACCGGGCCTTCAGAGCAGCAACACCACTACACCGGGCCTTCAGAGCAGCAACACCACTACACCGGGCCTTCAGAGCAGCAACACCACTACACCGGGCATTCAGAGCAGCAACACCACTACACCGGGCATTCAGAGCAGCAACCACCACTCAGAGCAGCAACACCACTACACCGGGCCTTCAGAGCAGCAACACCACTACACCGGGCATTCAGAGCAGCAACACCACTACACCACTACACCGGGCATTCAGAGCAGCAACACCACTACACCGGGCATTCAGAGCAGCAACACCACTACACGGGCCTTCAGAGCAGCAACACCACTACACCGGGCATTCAGAGCAGCAACACCACTACACCGGGCATTCAGAGCAGCAACACCACTACACCGGGCATTCAGAGCAGCAACACCACTACACCGGGCATTCAGAGCAGCAACACCACTACACCGGGCCTTCAGAGCAGCACTACACCGGGCATTCAGAGCAGCAACACCACTACACCGGGCCTTCAGAGCAGCAACACCACTACACCGGGCATTCAGAGCAGCAACACCACTACACCGGGCCTTCAGAGCAGCAACACCACTTACACCACTACACCGGGCATTCAGAGCAGCAACACCACTACACCGGGCCTTCAGAGCAGCAACACACTACACCGGGCATTCAGAGCAGCAACACCACTACCACCGGGCCTTCAGAGCAGCAACAGCAACACCACTACACCGGGCCTTCAGAGCAGCAGCAACACCACTCAGAGCAGCAACACCCACTACACCGGGCATTCAGAGCAGCAACACCACTACACCGGGCCTTCAGAGCAGCAACACCACTACACCGGGCCTTCAGAGCAGCAACACCACTACACCGGGCATTCAGAGCAGCAACACCACTACACCGGGCATTCAGAGCAGCAACACTACACCGGGCATTCAGAGCAGCAACACCACTACACCGGGCCTTCAGAGCAGCAACAACACCACTACACCGGGCATTCAGAGCAGCAACACCACTACTACCGGGCATTCAGAGCAGCAACACCACTACACCGGGCCTTCAGAGCAGCAACACCACTACACCGGGCATTACACCACAGCAACACCACTACACCGGGCATTCAGAGCAGCAACACCACTACACCGGGCATTCAGAGCAGCAACACCACTACACCGGGCATTCAGAGCAGCAACACCACTACACCGGGCCTTCAGAGCAGCAACACCACTACACCGGGCCTTCAGAGCAGCAAACACCACTCAGAGCAGCAACACCACTACACCGGGCCTTCAGAGCAGCAACACCACTACACCGGGCCTTCAGAGCAGCAACACCACTACACCGGGCCTTCAGAGCAGCAACACCACTACACCGGGCCTTCAGAGCAGCAACACCACTACACCACTACACCGGGCATTCAGAGCAGCAACACCACTACACCGGGCCTTCAGAGCAGCAACACCACTACACCGGGCCTTCAGAGCAGCAACACCACTACACCGGGCCTTCAGAGCAGCAACACCACTACACCGGGCATTCAGAGCAGCAACACCACTACACCGGGCATTCAGAGCAGCAACACCACTACACCGGGCCTTCAGAGCAGCAACACCACTACACCGGGCCTTCAGAGCAGCAACACCACTACACCGGGCATTCAGAGCAGCAACACCACTACACCGGGCCTTCAGAACAGCAACACCACTACACCACCGGGCCTTCAGAGCAGCAACACCACTACACCGGGCCTTCAGAGCAGCAACACCACTACACCGGGGCACACCACTACACCGGGCATTCAGAGCAGCAACACCACTACACCGGGCAGATTCAGAGCAGCAACACCACTACACCGGGCCTTCAGAGCAGCAACACCACTACACCGGGCCTTCAGAGCAGCAACACACCACCTTCAGAGCAGCAACACCACTACACCGGGCATTCAGAGCAGCAACACCACTACACCGGGCATTCAGAGCAGCAACACCACTACACCGGGCCTTCAGAGCAGCAACACCACTACACCGGGCATTCAGAGCAGCAACACCACTACACCGGGCATTCAGAGCAGCAACACCACTACACCGGGCATTCAGAGCAGCAACACCACTACACCGGGCATTCAGAGCAGCAACACCACTACACCACTCAGAGCAACAACACACCGGGCATTCAGAGCAGCAACACCACTACACCGGGCATTCAGAGCAGCAACACCACTACACCGGGCATTCAGAGCAGCAACACCACTACACCGGGGAGCAGCATTCAGAGCAGCAACACCACTACACCGGGCATTCAGAGCAGCAACACCACTACACCGGGCATTCAGAGCAGCAACACCACTCAGAGCAGCAACACCACTACACCGGGCCTTCAGAGCAGCAACACCACTACACCGGGCCTTCAGAGCAGCAACACCACTACACCACTACACCGGGCATTCAGAGCAGCAACACCACTACACCGGGCATTCAGAACAGCAACACCACTACACCACTACACCAGGCCTTCAGAGCAGCAACACCACCACTACACCACTACACCGGGCCTTCAGAGCAGCAACACCACTACACCGGGCCTTCAGAGCAGCAACACCACTACACCACTACACCGGGCATTCAGAGCAGCAACACCACTACACCGGGCATTCAGAACAGCAACACCACTACACCACTACACCGGGCATTCAGAACAGCAACACCACTACACCGGGCCTTCAGAGCAGCAGCAGAACACCAGCAGCAACACCACTACACCGGGCATTCAGAACAGCAACACCACTACACCGGGCCTTCAGAGCAGCAACACCACTACACCGGGCCTTCAGAGCAGCAACACCACTACACCGGGCCTTCAGAGCAGCAACACCACTACACCACTACACCGGGCATTCAGAGCAGCAACACCACTACACCACTACACCGGGCCTTCAGAGCAGCAACACCACTACACCACTACACCGGGCCTTCAGAGCAGCAACACCACTACACCACTACACCAGGCCTTCAGAGCAGCAACACCACTACACCAGGCCTTCAGAGCAGCAACACCACTACACCAGGCCTTCAGAGCAGCAACACCACTACACCGGGCCTTCAGAGCAGCAACACCACTACACCACTACACCGGGCATTCAGAGCAGCAACACCACTACACCGGGCATTCAGAACAGCAACACCACTACACCACTACACCGGGCCTTCAGAGCAGCAACACCACTACACCACTACACCGGGCATTCAGAGCAGCAACACCACTACACCGGGCCTTCAGAGCAGCAACACCACTACACCGGGCATTCAGAGCAGCAACACCACTACACCGGGCATTCAGAGCAGCAACACCACTACACCGGGCATTCAGAGCAGCAACACCACTACACCACACACCGGGTATTCAGAGCAGCAACACCACTACACGGGTATTCAGAGCAGCAACACCACTACACCGGGCATTCAGAGCAGCAACACCACTACACCGGGCATTCAGAGCAGCAACACCACTACACCGGGCCTTCAGAGCAGCAACACCACTACACCGGGCCTTCAGAGCAGCAACACCACTACACCGGGCCTTCAGAGCAGCAACACCACTACACCACTACACCGGGCATTCAGAGCAGCAACACCACTACACCACTACACCGGGCCTTCAGAGCAGCAACACCACTACACCGGGCCTTCAGAGCAGCAACACCACTACACCGGGCCTTCAGAGCAGCAACACCACTACACCGGGCATTCAGAGCAGCAACACCACTACACCGGGTATTCAGAACAGCAACACCACTACACCGGGCCTTCAGAGCAGCAACACCACTACACCACTACACCGGGCCTTCAGAGCAGCAACACCACTACACCGGGCATTCAGAGCAGCAAACACCACTACACCGGGCATTCAGAGCAGCAACACCACTACACCGGGTATTCAGAACAGCAACACCACTACACCGGGCCTTCAGAGCAGCAACACCACTACACCGGGTATTCAGAACAGCAACACCACTACACCGGGCCTTCAGAGCAGCAACACCACTACACCGGGCCTTCAGAGCAGCAACACCACTACACCGGGCATTCAGAGCAGCAACACCACTACACCGGGCATTCAGAGCAGCAACACCACTACACCGGGCATTCAGAGCAGCAACACCACTACACCGGGCCTTCAGAGCAGCAACACCACTACACCACTACACCGGGCATTCAGAGCAGCAACACCACTACACTTCAGAGCAGCAACACCACTTACACCATTCAGAGCAGCAACACCACTACACCGGGCATCCAGAGCAGCAACACCACTACACCGGGCATTCAGAGCAGCAACACCACTACACCACTACACCGGGCCTTCAGAGCAGCAACACCACTACACACGGGCCTTCAGAGCAGCAACACCACTACACCACTACACCGGGCCTTCAGAGCAGCAACACCACTACACCGGGCCTTCAGAGCAGCAACACCACTACACCGGGCCTTCAGAGCAGCAACACCACTACACCGGGCCTTCAGAGCAGCAACACCACTACACCACTACACTGGGCATTCAGAGCAGCAACACCACTACACCACTACACCGGGCCATTCAGAGCAGCAACACCACTACACCGGGCCTTCAGAGCAGCAACACCACTACACCGGGCCTTCAGAGCAGCAACACCACTACACCACTACATCAGGCATTCAGAACAGCAACACCACTACACCGGGCATTCAGAGCAGCAACACCACTACACCGGGCCTTCAGAGCAGCAACACCACTACACCGGGAATTCAGAGCAGCAACACCACTACACCGGGGCATTCAGAGCAGCAACACCACTACACCGGGCATTCAGAGCAGCAACACCACTACACCGGGCATTCAGAGCAGCAACACCACTACACCGGGCCTTCAGAGCAGCAACACCACTACACCACTACACCAGAGGCGCCTTCAGAGCAGCAACACCACTACACCACTACACCGGGCCTTCAGAGCAGCAACACCACTACACCGGG